>NW_007578119.1:452667-498493 GCF_000690725.1 Stegastes partitus | reverse complement strand
GGAACAATCTATTTTTTTTTCTATAATCTTTCCTGGTAACTAACACTGTAAACCAACTAAAACAAAGCACCATGAATGAGGCTGTTGTCCTTTTACACATTTTAAAACACCACCAGCAGCTGTGCAACAAGGAGAACACTGTGTAGCTACCATGTCTTTACCCAATTTAAATCATTATTATATTAAAATTATAATTAAACTTTAAATAAAACCAAAAACAGTCTTTATTAACTTTACTTAACAGAGTCACAGGTTGCAAAACTGAATCACTTCATCACTGAAGTAACATAACGTTTATTTGGGCGTATTTTGTCGTCTTAAGGTACCGCTGATACCATTATTGTGTTTCACTGGTGAAGCTCACACATGTGGGTGTCTGCAAAGATTTCACGATTTTGGCATTTTTCACGTTGTGCAAAAGTCAACCTGTGAATGAAGTTTGATACGTCGCTCAACTGTACTCCCACCTCTGACCCATTTATGTTTTAGAAAGACAACTTGTGCTCTGTATGAAAAGGTCTTAATTTTAAATGTTGTGAGGATTAATGAATGATTAATGTAGCTTTAATGTGCTGCTAAACACCAGGAGAGACTCACATCACACAACAAAACCACTAGTTTACATCTTCACCTTAGAGAAGACGTGCAGTCAGGCTGCTTACTGATTAAAAAGCACAATAACTATATTAATTTATTGGGTTATTAAGCCAGAGATGTTGAAAATGTTACTTTCAGTTCAAGTATGTAAGTATAATCATAGTCCTGAGCGTGGTATAATAGTATATATATATATATATTGTATGATTCTATTATTATTATTACTCATGCATTAATATAAAAGCAAGATTTCACTGT
This sequence comes from Stegastes partitus, assembly GCF_000690725.1. Lineage (NCBI taxonomy): Eukaryota > Metazoa > Chordata > Actinopteri > Pomacentridae > Stegastes > Stegastes partitus. The sequence goes on along the minus strand of NW_007578119.1, from coordinate 497,638 downwards.
TGCACTAAAAACCTGAATCTCAAAGAATCAGAGATATTTTGCTTTTCTTATATCAGATGATGTGTTCAGTTGCTGTTTCTAAATGGAGAGTTTGAGAGTCTTATTTGTAGCCTTAATGCTGTTTGGCTCACAAGTGGTTTTAGTGAATCTTTCAGAGTCTAAAAGTATTTGCATGCCCTGTTTCCCCTGCAGGAGACCGCAAAGGTTTTACTGTCACAGTGAAACTTCATTCTTGCTGAGCAGGGAGAAAATCAGCCTAAGCTCTCCAGAACTTAGTAGAAATATTAATGACTAATAAAAAACATCATTAGGGATGCTTAGTGCTGTGAGAGTCACATTTTGTATGAGGTTGCATCTGTCAAACCTCTTCAATGACATCCACCCCACAGAGAGGCAAAACAAACTTCTGAGCTTTTATCCATTCACAGTTGTTGCTCCGTTTCTTTGGACACAAATTTATAGATCGCATAATGCTGCGTACACCTTTTGTAGAAATAATGCTGCTCATTTAGTTCAAAATCCAATTATCTATTCATCATCTAAACACAGAATAAAAGGAAGAGAAATTTAATCATATTCCTGGTTGAGTTTTTCATTTAAATGCAAATTCAAAGAAAATATAGAACTACTTTCTTTAAAAAAAAAAAAAAGAAAAAATGCATGTAATTATGTCACATCAAAGCTACTCTCTCTATGTTTTCCAGGAAAAAAAATGTAATTTGTATTTTAATCTGCCAGAGACAATGAATAATTGTATTATTCTCCTAAGAAGAAGCTGAAATTGAAAGATAAGGCAGCGACAGACAGCCGCTCTTCATCAGGTATCAGGTGTGAAACCAAACATGCTGCGTTCAGAGTCGCTAATCGGCGCAGAGGGCTTGTTCTTCCGCCGCACAGCACAAACACAGCACACAGTCTTCACACAGCAGAGGCAGCGGGCAGAATAAACACACTTTAAGTCAGTATTGACACCATTAACACAACCAGCCAGACGTTGAGGAGATGAAATGAGTCCGGTCAGGCATGAGAGGGCCCGGTTCGACCTCTGAAGAGCTCAGACTCACAATTCGCTGCACTTGAGCTGCAAAAAGGAGATTTAATCACACACACACACACGCACACGCACACACTCATGCGCACACACACACACACACACACACACTCCCTTTCCACATGCTGTTCCTGTATTTTCATGCTCAGCACACAAGTGTTCCCTCAGGACTTCACTCAACACATGAGGCAGCCGAAGTGTTCTGTGTAAAAATTCCAAATGTTCCGCTGTTGTTGATTCACTCCAAAGAGTCAGTGTTTAACAAGCTTCAGCTGTAATTAACTGAAGTCTAATTCACACCAAAACAACAGATTTCTGAATTTCAGCTGCTGTGAACTGTGACTGTAAAAGTGGTTCTTCCTTCACACCAAATAAAAGGACGTTCAAGAAAGTTAAAATGCGTTTTAGGGTGATTAAATCTTATTTTTTCTTAAAGATAAATAATTCCCTGAAAGACAGAACGTACTTGGGTATTAAACTCTTTTTAAGGTCGCTGGTCTGGATTCTTTTTTTTTAACTCAAGATGACAAGAAACCATCAGACTGGAGCTCTCAGAGTGTGAAATTAATCATCTTTAACTTCAATTTTCTTTTACAATTTATTGCTTATATGAAGCTACACAGACTGCTAGTTTTTAAATTGCTTTTTTGTAGTTTTTATGATTCTCATCTTTTCTTCAAACTGTGACCTCTGGGATATTTTAAGGGTAATTTCATGACCTTTACTCTTATCTTAGTCATTAAAATAGTTTCCGTGAAGAGTTTAGGTTATCCAGACTTTCCATCGTTTGATATAATCATACTTGCAGATTTTTTATATTGGCCTTTATATCAAGGAAAATAAATGTCAAGGACAATAAAAATGTATCTCTTATTATTATTTTATTACCTGTATTCAGATATTACTAAACACCAGCAGACCATATAAACTCTCACAGCTCATCTGAGTGACTGTATGAAACCTGCATGTGCTGCAGTTACCCTGCTCCTGATAATGAGTCCTTGACCGAGCTGTAGCCGTTAGCTGCTGGTGCTAGCAGCTCAGGTTCCCCACCTGTGGTTCCTCTAACGAGGTTCTCCATTAGCAGCGCTGAGGCTCTGGTGTAAATGCCAGCTTTGACATGTGGGTGCCAGGCGGGGCGACACCGAGGCTCGTGCAAGGTGCTGATCTCTGAAGTCGTGCTATAAATGTCAGGCTGCTCATCTCGCCAGAAATCACACACACACACACACACACAGGTGGTGGGTGGAGGAGGCTTGTTGGAAGATACACAACGCCAGACACACACGTTTGCATAATAATCTGCATGTCAGCACATGACAAAGGCAGAGACCACAGAGGCCTGTGTGATAATAAGCTAATGATGAGGAGACGTCACAGCAGCAGCAGCAGCAGCAGCAGCTGGGAGCTTCAGAGAATCTAAGTGAAAATCTAAAGGTTTAAGTTCGTCCTCCACTTTGGTCCACTGTGAAATATGTGAACAGCTGTTGGACGATTTGCCATAAATCACTGCACAGATGATGATCCTAAAGATCTCGATGATCCCACGACTTCTTCGCTGCAGCAGGTTCAGATTAAACCTGAACAATTAATCAATTTAAAATCAAAATTGTCATTTGAAAGAATGCAATTAGCAAATCTTTAAGGCTTCAGTTTCTAATATACATCATGCAGCTTTTCTGGTTTTACAAAAATACGTCATCTGCAACGTAGGACAGTTGCTTTTTTTGATGACTAAAGTGTTATTGGTTTCAGTTCATACTGAAAGTAACAAATTTAATCATAATATCTGTTCAAAAAAGTGAAATGAGATATTTTTCCCAAACCGTTCAGCCCGAGCTGACATCTCTGAAAGCAGCTTTTTAAGCCCTTGTGCTTGATTGGAATATTTTTTGGCCATAAGGTTATTTGATAAAATAATTTGTTTTATGTTTGTGTTCCTTCTCATTAACACTGTTTATTATTGTCTTATCTATTCTTTTTTCATTTAATAATTTTTTAAACATCTTATTATTACTATGATTGTATTGGTTTTATAATTGATTCTTCTTGTCGTTATTTTCATTTTATTTTATCGTCACAACTTTGACTTTACTCAACTGGATGACTTGATCACCGGCGAAATCGAACTTTAATACTTACTGCTCCCATTCAACTTGGGTAAATTTGACATAACAACTTCTTATTTCACTTTTCTTAGATACATTTTGGCATAAAAACTTGTCCGAGTTCCCTGCAAGCCTGCAAGTGAGGCGTTTAGGAACCATCAGTAAATTGTAGTGTTATCGAAAAGCTGCAGTTTTGTGTAAAAAAATTTTTTTTTTTTTTTTTCTTTGGAGGAGTTGCATTAAATTTTTTTTTTTCCATGAATGGTTTGTTTTTTTTTGGTCTTATTCATCCTTAGTGCTTCGTTTTTTTTTTGGACTGTCATATCAGCTGGTCAGTCACCCATAAAGGGATCTGACTTGCTCTAACTTGTATGAAAGGTGTAAACAAACTGACTGATGATTGACTAGAGCCCTCATCTGCAAGAAAACATAGCACGCCCCTTCTAGAACTATAAGAATAATGGCTCATTTAGGTTCAAGTTCAAGTACAGAAACTAATTTGCTCAAGTGGTTAGAAAGTGTAAAATAAAGGAACCTTAGTGAGGCTGTTATTAGGAACTGAGCAGCAAAATGTCAAGAGGAGCCACGTTCACTTTTAATCCTGACAATAGCAGCAATTCACACAACAACTGGAGGTTTTAGTCAGTAAACATAAAGATAAGTTGCTCAAAGGGATTCAATCAACAATGAATGTTGAGTTCAGTCACCTTTTCCTCTCTGAGCAAACAAACCAGACAGTGAGCGTTCAGCACAGCCGACGGAAAAAAAAAAAAAAACTTCTTGTCTGTAAACTGTATCAGTCATGGATAAAGATCTAAGAAGAAAACAAAGTGTATTTGTATGGAAATGATTTGGGTTATTCCTTTAAGAGATTCCGGGAGTAACAATGAACAAGGGAGATGTAAATGCGTCTTGTATCGCGAACAAAAGACACATTCATATGCAAAACCACAACAGAATACATCCAACGCTTCACAAACTTTTGGGATAAAAGCAGCAAAAAAAAAACAGAAGAGGAGAGAAATAGAAATAGCACATCTGAAAATGTCAAACAAAATGGGACAAAATGGGGTCTCTTCAAAATGCCAGCTGAAGAATCAGGAGGAGCAGAGCGGCGATGCTTTAAACACTCCTCTGAATCCCGTCTGGGTTTGCTGCTTTTTTTTTTTTTTTTCCATATATATTTTCATGTATTTTCGATGGCTGCTCAGACTTCATTGTGTGAGAACACAACGGCCATAACTGGAGCCAATAGCTGCCTGTTGCCATGACAACAGGGCCCCGGCTTCTTCTAAAATAAGACCGAGGCGGGAAAGATTAGAGAAAGCTGCCGGGGCAACCCCCCAGACAGAGGAGGGACGGCTGGCATCCAACAGCCATGTCAGCAGGCAGGAATCATCTCAGTCGAGTGGAACACAGGAGCATCTGCTGCCCGCGGATCCTCCATTCACAGAGAACTGGAAGCCGACCGGCGATTATCTGACGGGGAAGTGAGAAGCTAACAGTGCACCAGAGTGTTGTGCTGTCACGACACTAAAAAGTGTTGCTTCAAAAAAAACAAAACAAAAAAAAAACTGATACTACTGCAAAGATTGAAGAAAAGAAGTGACACGTTCAACTTTGTGGTCACTCATTCAAACACATATGTTTTTGTTTTTTTCCTCTTGTGATGGAAGTCAAGTCTCCTGAATATCTTTACCTCTAAAAACACTTTCTTAAAATGATTCTGCCACCAGAGGTTTAATAATTATTGAGTATTTGTGCTTCAGCAGCGTGTTGTAACCAAGTTTTCCCTGTAGGTCGCTCCGTGTTTCAACATTTATCTCATTTTTTATTCATCTTTTGAATCAGGATGTACAGGATGTAAGATACAGAGTAATTAATCAACCAGGAGTGTTGGATGTGAAATTCTGTATTTTCCTGATTGTTTATTGTTCTTTTGTGAAACTGAATCCAGCTAAATGAGTTTTAAAATACGCTACTTTGGTCTATCAGTAGTCAGTCAGCCTATAGTAAGATAAACACTTAAACCACAAAGAGTTGAAGTTTGTGTTATTCCACATTTTGATATCAAGAGTTTAGTTTTTCTTGCAATTGTTCGTTTTTCCTTTTCTTTGTTTTTTATTACTTGTCTTCGTTTTGGGCCTTAAAAACCTTTTTTTTTAACTCCTGATATTAACAATGGAAACGTGTACATGAATCTGTCTAGTTTTGAATTAATACACACTTGTTAAAAACACAAGACATTATGCATTTCCTTAACAAAGCCACAAGATTTAGACAAGATCATCTCATAACAAAGCAGCTTCCTGCAAGGAAACTTTTCCTTTTTGCAACATGTCAAAAGACAATTATACAGAAACACTGCGACTGATTTACATATATCTTTTGACAGAACTGAAAATCCTGGTTAAGTAATTAGGCTCCTCTTTACACAGTGGAATCTAAAAGACTTTAAAGTGTTTTGAAATCATCTGTGATCCACTAAAATATTGGAAAGTATTTGTCAGTGCAGTGTTTCGTTCAACACTTTGATAAATGTGCTTTTATTTTATGTCCCCAGGTTTGATTCCAGACTGTGTGACTGCTCGTGTTGTCTGGATGTCATTGTAACTATTGATTACTTTCACTGTCACTTAATCTGTTGAGTATTTCTCAGATTAATTGATTAGTTGTTTGGGCTATAAAATATCAGTCAGTGTTTCCTAAAGCCCAAGAGAACGTCCTCGTGTTTCAACCACATGCTGCAGATATTCAGTTTACCATCATAGAGGAGGAAACAAAGCAGGACATATTCACATTTACGAAGCTGGAATCTGAGAATTTTAGACTTTTTTTCCCTTAAAAATGTATTAACTGATTATCAAAACAGCTGCAGATTAATAAAATAGTTGACAACTAATCAATTACTCGTTACAGTTCTAGTGCAGACTCTGAAATTTTAGCCTGAATTATCATAAACTTGAATCATTCTTTCGGTTCCTTGCTTTAGGACACCTCGCGTGTGGTAATAAGGCAGATAAATGCTGCTTCACGACTATCACCGATCAGATTTGTCATTCTGATGGTAGGAATCAGCAACAAGCTCGACAGTGTGACCCTGAACGCGTCACTGACGTCTCTCACGGTCTCCAGAGTGACTTTTAAATTATACTGGCAGCTTCCAGTTGACGTCACGCCACTCGACAGTCAAACACTCGTCCACGTTTTCAGAAACATCAGCGTTAACAACCAATTAGCAGCCAGCAGTGCCTGAACAGAGAGGAGGTCGCAGTGTTCCTCCCACACTCGGCTCATTAAAGGACGGCTTATCAGCAGGAAGTAAAGACTGACGGTCACATGACATCCAACAAACAGAAAAGCACACACTTTCATTACAAAAAATGTAAAACACAGCAAAGATTTACATACTTTTTCCGTTTGAAAATTAGTTCCAATTAGTCCAACCTGCCCCTCTGACAGTGACTCACTCACAGGGTTCGTCCTCTGTGTCGGCGTGTCGTTTTCCTTTCAATAAACCGGCTGTAACGAGCCTGTCTTGTCTAAAAAAAATGTCTTTTCCTGACGCTAATCCAGTCCAAATCGCTTCTAATTACACACACTGAAATGTTCCGACACTCTGTAAAGTGTATGAGACAGTGACAGAGTTTAATAAGACAGAAAATGGTACTGCAGGCTGTCAAATCAGGATGGGTTTTTTTTACATGTTATGAGAGAGCAAATTTGGGGAATGAGGCTCGTATCACTGCGATCAGACAGTTCCTCCAAGTGTATTCCTGAGAAAATGACTTTGTCAGGTTTAGCAAGTTGTACGTGCAGAGACTTAAAACATGAGCACCGCTCTGCTGATGTGGTTAAAGCTGCACAAATCAATATTTCTAGAACAATAATTAATCAAATATGTATGTGTAACGTTAAATGAGTACCTCGTTTTGAGAAGCACAACGAGAATAATAACGAGTTCTGCAGCTCTACTCAGCATTTTATCCTCTTCAAGCTCATTGTTTTGGTTTTATAACTTTATAGTTTGGGCTCAGTCTCACTGCTGTTATAGTTTCCATCTGCAGAAACAACCTTTATAAACTGACTTGCTTGGCTGACAACAACAGTTAAAGCCTCTCTGGTGTACATATATACACCTGATATTTGCCTGAGAAGTTGGTGGACTTCAAACCAGAGCTTAAACAAGAATGAGTCAACATTTATGAAGTCACCAAAACACAAAGGAAACCTTTAGCTGTACATTGACTATTTAGGATAATAACATGTCAAGCTCTATGGACTAGATTTGGATTTGCCACAAATAATACTTAAGGAATTCTTTCGCCCACATTATTCGAATATATATATTTACTGCTGCGAGTGATATCAGGCTTTGATGAGTTTGGTCTGAGATTTCATGTCACTCACACAAAATAGTTTTTTCTTTCCATAAACAGCTTCATTATTAACCTTTTTGTTCCTTGCAGCTGCTTTTCTAAGAGGAAAATCTAGATTTTGCAAAGATTTTTTCATGAGTACAAAATACTGATAACGCTCAGATGATACACAGAAAAAGAAAACATACAGAGCTTTTAAAATGCACAAACTATTTATGATGTTCTGAATGCGGTGATGTTGCACCAGAGCAGAATAAGTCAATTTTCTATGTCTTAATCTATAATTAAATCAGTTGTTTCATTAAGTGTAGTACAACTGTGTGTATTAATACTTAGGATGGCCTCTGAATAACATACAGAACTCAGAGATTAAAGTTTCCTCCAGATATCTGACAAAAAAGCTGAAAAAACTACCTGGATGAATAGAAAACACTAGAGGCACATTAAAAAACATGTTTTTCAAAAGTTGGGAGAAGTGACCCTTCAATATTTTCAACGCTAAAATTACACATGACGTCAGCCGAGCATAGGAACAAACACACTGACTGGTGAATCAACCTCAGTGCACATGTGACTCATTCAGCCGGATTTAGCTGCATCCACCTGTTTGTTCAAGGAGGAAAGTGAAGCGGTGGCAGCGTTAATAAGAGCCACAAAGAGCAGGAGCCTGGCTGCAGTGTGAGACCAATCACCTCGGTTCAGTACGAGTGGGTGACACGGTGACAGATTAAAACTGAACCCGCATCACATCCACGTCTATTTCCTGCCTCTGTGGGTGTGGAAATGAATGTTTGCAGTAAATGGCAGTTCGAGAAAAAGTAGTTATGTGATTGTAAAGAATGGACTTCCGCTTCTTTTTTTTTGCTATTAAAAAATACTTGACGTTTCCTGCAAGAAACGACACTGAAGTAGTTGAAAATGTTTTTGTTGGGGGGTAACAAATACACTTTTTTCTAAATATGACATATCGCCTGCATCCGCCCTGACATCTAAGCCCACAAGTGCATCCACACACTACGTAGATATTAACAAGCGTCTTACCTTCATGAGAACCGACTCGCTGAGCTTTTCTCTGTTGACAATCTTTATGGCGACTTTCTGACACGTGACACAGTGGACGCCGAGCTTCACCAGACCTGAAACACAAAATAACATTCACATCAAGTCGCTGCTTTCAAAGTCTGTCTGAGTCACACTGAGGGAAAACCTTCAACATTTTCTGATGTGCACAAAAAAAAAAAGAGAGAAAAACTCTCAGTTTGACAGAGGTTATCGCAGGCAGGGGGGAGGAATCAAAAGAAGAGCTGTGGACCTGAATTAATGGCATCACATTGGAGGCCGCCCATCGTCCTCTGGGACTCCAGCTACCTTAAATATAATCCACAGACTGCTGGAGCCAGATGATTGTAGATGAAACAAATCAAAGCTCTTTAAGGTGAGACAGACGACATGAATGAAGCTGGAAGCCCCTCCGGCTTCAGCGACATGATGTATTATTTGAACGTGGAAGTTCTTTCTTGACCTTGAAAACATTAAAAGGTCTTTTTTAGCTTTTTTTTTTTTTTCTGAGCTTTTAACTGCGTCTCAGTTCATCAGCGAACAGAGCTGACTCAGGTATGGACCTTAAATAACTTTTAACAGATTGTTTCTGTCGCACATTTTCAGTTTGAACATTTTGCTGTTTGTGGATACGTCTTTGTAAAGTTTTGCTGCAACAGATGTAGGATCTAGAGGGTCAAAGGTCACGGCACAAAGTAATGAAGAATTCATATCCCTTCATACAGTTGGATTTCAAAGAGGTATTAGACTGTACTGACAGAAAATCACCAACAGCAAAAGTAAGAAATATACATACATATAAAAACAATTTTGCTTCTATATAGACATTTTTGTTTATGAAATGATCAAACATAACAGATGCTACTGTATGGCTACTACCGTGCATACTTAACAGTCGTTGCACTAAAACTAAAAAAGAAAAACTTTACGGTTTGGACTTTGGAAGTCATTGGCTCGACTAAAAAGACTTCACACAACTCTCTGTAGAACCACAAACGTTGTTTATAAAGCGTAATTCTCTGACAGATTAATCTTTTCTTCTAACTCTCAGTAACAAATCTAGGTGTGAGACCTCATGTTATATTAGTACTGATGCAAGGACACATAGGCATAAATATACGATCAATGATTGACCACAATGATTAAATGTATTTAATTTAAAAAGTCCAAAGTATAGTAATCCTCTCAGTTTGGTCAAAACTAGATCTCCAATCCAAGGTACCTTGATTGACTTTGGAATTATTTGACTGATTTAAGGATGAACTTCTTCAGCAGATTTTCTTTATTTCATCAGTTTTTCATTTTGTTGATTAAGGCTTGTGAGCATAAATGTCAGAGCCACCATGACAGCACTCTGGTTTGTTTACTATCGTTCTGAAGCCTCAAGTTCAGAATTTGGACGAACTCTGATGTGACAGGCGAGGGGTGGATGGAACTTAGAATTTGACACATGGTGATACAGTAACAGCCTGTCAGTCACAAGGTATCCATGACCTAAAACAAACCCTGCTTTATCGTCATGTTTTCCTCTAAAATAGAACCATATAATGGACAAAATGAACATCATGCTGTACTGAAGGAGACTTGAAACTAGCGACTGAGACCGAAAGCGCATCAGTAAAATGTTCACCGAGGTAACGGATGAAGGGAGACGTTCCTTTTCTTTAGACTTCTATACAATTCTTTTTGATACCAGAGGAGTCGCCCCCTGCTGGCTGTTAGAAAGAACGCAGGTTCAAAGCTTTACTTTTCAAACCCTGTTTATCATACAATCTGTGAGTTCAAGGCATTTATGTAAGTGCCAATGTCATACTTGATTGTCAGTCCTGCTGCAAAACAAAGCTTTCACCGCAGTCGCATCTAAAAAGATAATGAAAGAGGTGTCTGTCCAAAAGCTCTTCTCTGTGTATCAAACTTACAAATGCAGATTTTGTTTTTCCCATGAATGTGCAGATCTATGAAGTTGCTGCCTCAATTCTCACCCATTCCTTCCCACTAGCTGCAGCTCAAGCACACCAGCTCACCTCCCACTACTATTGTAATGTGCAGTATTGTGGGAATTCAGCCATACGCGTCTAAACCACACATCGATTCTGAAGAAGAATAAAACAGAAACCCCTGCTGCAACCTGACAGGATTGTTTCTGTCAGAGTGCTGTGAATCAGTGTATTTAAGATTATGATAACTACACTGAAGTTCATCGGTGGAAGTTCTCGGCCATGGTGTTTAATTGTTTTTGCTCATTATGTGTCTTCCATCACATGAAAACACATATTAACAAGGTAAAACAAGGTCAAAGCTTGAATGACAACTACAGGCTCCATAGTTCCAGGTGGTATCACATGTCACGTCTGCTGAGGTTAGAGAACAACATGTAGCATCTATTAAGACAAGCATAAAGAAATCATGAATGACAATATTTACAGTACAAAGGCAAAAGACATGACTTCATATTGGGCTCCCATCATGTTAAAGGAAGCAGAATAACAGTGTGATTTCTGCAGCTGGTTTCACTTCTCGTCACTGTGAGCTCTCCGCTACGCTGACTGACGGACCGGGCGGATAAAAATGCAATTGATTTACATTCTGCAACTCCCAGGTCTTTTTTTTATTGTGTACTTCTGAGCGCTCCCATGATGTGACTCTCAAGTCGTAACAGAAATGTCAACATGCAACACCTTTATCTTATTACAGCCACAATGCCTCCATTCATCTCTATCAAAGCTCTGACACCGGGGGAGTATATCTTACTTTGTACTGAAGGTCTGCAGACGGCGGTGGAAATGCCACTGCGCATATGCACTTCTTCATTACCTCACGCTGCATATATATTCCACAGAAGATGAGTGTGTCACTATTTGAAAGGTGATTTCCCTGCGGGGGCTCGCGAGGAAACGAGCAGAGCCGAGAGCAGCGGGGGCGTCTGGACCAATATGGCAGCCTGGGGGCTCTTTTATGTCGCCGGTTAGAACCGAAATGGCATCCTGGGCGACATTCGCCAAGTCTTATTGATCTTGTTGTCAAAGAAGCTCGCGGACGGCTTCAACTGCTTACCATAACTCAGGGCCGAGAAAACCCCATAAAGGCTGCTCGGTATGAACACATTCAGCCCTGCAAGTTATGAGAAGTGCTGCAGAGGAGGAAGAGAAGCTGCAGCGAGGATGATCTTCAGAGAGAGAAGGTGGCTGAGCGGGAAATAATAGAAAACCAAGAAGCAGAGACTTAGAGCTTAAACAATAAATACTGCCGCGTTAAAGTCTATTTTCAGAGGCTTAGTGATTGTTCGCCTCCTCTAAATGATCATTTGAACTAAAAGCAGCTGTACTGTTTGAGCCTGAATGTGAAAGGGGTCATTCTTAGTACAAAACCCACAGAGAATAATCATTAACTGTGCAGCTGTGCAGAGAATTTTATCCTCCCTTTGCTTCTGGTTTTGGTTGTGTTTCAGTATTTCAAGCTAACCAGCAGACAGAGACAGTTGGAGGGCGGCTGGTGAAGAGCAGGTAAGTAGTTATTCATTAGAATGAGTGGAAAAATAAGATCAGAAATTTGGTAATCAGCACCAACATCACTGATTGTACGATTCCTAATATCACGGCAAAGCTTATGGAAGGACTGAATGAAAAACTTGGGATGAAGCTTTCAAGTAACACGTGCAAAAATGCAGTTGCAAGAATCTAAATAGTAAATAGGTGTAATAAATGCTTTGTGACAGCATTTGCATTCTGGCTTTGGTCGTCTTTAATCGGTCCCTGATCACCGTCTCAAACTCTGATGTCTTCATTCACAACGTTTGAGGCTTTCGTTTTTTTACAAGTTGCAGCGAACCTGTTGCTCCTCCTTAATTTGCCAACATTGTTTAGAAGAAATCACAATCTCCAGTAGGATACCTGTGACAGCTGGGGTACTTTCATTGCAAATACGAATTTAAGTCACATTTTACGAATCTCGGTATCAACTTGCGCATCTCAACTTGTTTTCAACCTATACTCTGTAAACTTGCACACTCCTAAGCTAATAACTTACACATCCCTGCACACTGTACATCTTTTGTATTACTTTTTATTACCTAAAATCCTTGCTTTTTATTTGACTTGTACTACTAGACAATAATAAGTAGAACTTCCTGTCTATTGACCTGCAACATTTGCTTCTTAACTTTATTTATCGTTCTTTAAAAAGTCTCTACTTGTCAGTGTTTACTGTGAGGCACCAAAACACTACGACAAATTCCTGATATGTGGAAAAGCCACGTGGCAATCAAACAGATTTTGAGGTAACCGTCTTCATGATATCCCAACACAATAACGTAACCAAGTTTCTCATATTCATGATATTTAGAAACACTGCAGAAAGCTGATTGTAACCTGATGACTTCTGTGCTTTAAACACACTGAATGTGATGCAGCTGTGAGAAAAATTACAAGAGCTGCCAAAAGATCAGCTCTTGCATGTGAGGATACCAAAAAAACCCAACTTTTAATTCAGCAACATCAACATTCGTGATTAACGATTTGAGGCCCAGTCGAAATCCTGAAAAACGTCAGATTAAAGTGCAGCCATGTTTCCACTCAGCACCTCTGAGGTGGAAAAAAAAAAAGCTATTTAAAGTGTATGTTACAGCTCCATGGGCCCAGCGAGGGCTGTAGCGATGACTTATCTCCACTAAAAACACATTTGTGCTCTTATAATCTTCTGCACGGTTTCTCTTTTTCCTCATAATTACTCCTCTGACACCTAAATGTGACAGCTTCTGTCTCGACAGACGGCTATATGTTTTTGATCCTGTGCAGCACGAAAAACCGTAAAAGCACTTTATGTGTGACATTTTTCACTGTGCTTCCCAGTTATTACAATCATTACAAAGCTCCAAACGAGGCCCTTAAGTAATAATCTCTGACATTTTCACATTAAGAAAGATCCACTTTGCTTCTCTCTGTCTCATTAATATATAATTCAGCGCGGAAGAGTCCGTGAAAGCTTTAACGTTTACGACTTTCGCGATGTGCGCACGTGTGCTGCTGTTGTTTGGTGATTTATGCATTTAACAGACAAAGAAGAATAAAATAAATATAAGGTGAAAAAAAAAACCTAAATCCAAAATAAAATGTGAATGAAGAAATGTATTTAAGAACACGTGACTATATAGCGGGACTAGTAGAGCTCCTGAAGCCTGGAAATGACATTTGTGTGTTTTTACAAACGCTCCGATTCAGACGTTCACTCTGCTCTGCAGGTTCCTACAGGGATTAATTAAGTATTCTATCTATTAATCCTATTAGTCACTATGGTGATGGTGAGAGGAGGTGACATGCAACAGTACAGGAACACACCCCCTGTCACCTCCTGCTCTTTTTAGTCTTAGTTTTCTGGCTTGGATTTTGGGGTAAACGTGAGCAGCACCGAGGTGTTAACATTCTGCAGCAGTGGGGTGCATTTGCAAATTTTTAACAGCCTCTTTTCCTGCCCCAGTATTCCAACTTTACACCTCAACTAAACTGAAAAAAACAATGTAATTTTTCTACTTTTATTCATGTTTCTTATCAGTGTTTCAACAAATGGATGGAAATAAATGAGTTCTTCCATCTCAAATAATCACATTTTTAATACAGTTTCTTCTCGACCATCTCCGATTTGCCTGAAATAACGGATAATAGCATATTTGTGAAATTTCAGATGATATACCAACTAGTCCCCGAGATAAAGCATTTAAATAAAACAAAGTATTCTAAAAACTTTGTTTGCATTATTGCAACACACAGGTTTTACCTTTAACAGTTCTTGAGATATTGTCTTCCAAACACAGAACGAAATTTCAACATGTCATGAAAATGGGAACAATTTTTAAGAAAACACTACGAAAAGCACTTCATATATGAAGGTAAACTTTCTTAGACACTATTTTAAATACCCAGAATTTACGAAAAATAAAGTTTCAAGCAAATCAGAGATGGTCGAGCAGAAGGTCCCTGTTGACTTGAGATGGAAAAACGTGCAAGCTGCTGTTGTAGTGCTGGTATTAATGTCTCCATTTACTCTATTTTATTTGTGCATTTACTTTGTGTATTGTGTTGCGAGGTGAGTTTTATTGGAAGGAACAACAACGTAAGTGAAGTAACCTTTAAACAGTGCGACAGTGATGATGTAAGTTTATTCCATGTCGCTCTGTGTGAGTTGGCTCTAAATAACATCAGTGTCAGACTGAATGAGATCAGTCTGAGGCTGTTTGACTGTGCGATGGATGTGTTGTGAACCGCAGCACTATGACAGCAGAACCACATCATCATCATCATCATCTCACATCAGCCTTCTGCACCTCTTTTGTTTTGAAAATGCAGCTCTACAAGTCGACATGTTGCACCAGCCAGTGTAATCTGCATCATTACAAGCCGTGTTCTGGTCGCTTCGCTTGTAAACGTGGAGTCACACTGCAGGAGTTTGGTCCTAAATCCTGCCTCAGGCTCTGTTCTGTCATCGAACCTCCAAGTCGGCCCTGAAAAGCGGCCTTAATGCAACATCAAGCATCAACATCTGTCAAGAGCAGCGTTGCTCCTGTGTGTTTGTCCTCCACATGACGCGTCGAGATGTGGGTGCAGCCTGACGTTTGAGTTTAATGTCCTTTTCATTCACAAGACCGCTGACAAACTATACTGAGAATGAAGCTCAGAGTCGTTTCTGTCTGTTTCTTTTGATGCTTCTTAACTTTTATATCAGAAATGTGCAATTATTTCCTTTGGAATATCTCTGATACCATTAAAAACACCATATTTATGTAACAGGTGAAGAAGCCTGACAGGTGTAGCAGCACTAACCAACAGGAAGCAGGCTCTGCTGCTTTCATCACATATATCTGCTGATTATGTTTCACATTAAAAGCTAAGAAATCTAATTTTCAGAGAAATGTCACAAAAATATTTAAGACTTCTAAGATATTTTGCTATAATTTCCAATATAATTATGTTGTAAAACATCATTATTGTGATTTACAAGATAACAACAGGAAAAAAATGTGTCTTTCTTCACATTTGAGTCACTGGAGAGACTTGTTTCATTTTGTTTATCACTGCTTTCTAATGAGTGACTTCAATAAGTCTTTAATTACAACAGTTTCTTATTAACTGACCAGTCTGTAGCAAAATAAAGAACTTGTTAGTGGGCTGCAATCATACCTACTCTTCAACCATTTGATTAGTTGCACAGAAAACAAACAAAACAAAAAAAACTTGAAAATTATTTGTAAGTTACTAAATAGGCCACTCTACCTGCTGGCTTTATTAGAATAAAATTAGTCGAATTTAATATAGAAAAGTTCATATTTGCAGCATATGAGCTCTTTTGAACCTGATACATGATGACTTTTTTTTCACTGTGTCAGTCAGTCTGTAGTCGACTACAAGCAAACGTTCAGTTAACATTGAATAAGTCAGACTTAGCAGTTTTTACAAGGTTTGACCAGTTCAAAGTTGTAATAACTCAGGGGTATTCACAGGTAGTTTGTTCCTTCGGCTAAATTATTTAAAATGCAAAATCAAAGATAGAAATAAGCTCAAATGGATTCAGGCTAACATTCAGACGGATTACTCTGGAGAAACCAGATTCATGTGCAGCTACGATCCAAGATTTTTCACAAGGTGTCCCAAACTGAATTACATTAAAGGCAGCAGCAAATAAAACATCTTGAGCCCTGAGCGCCGGAGCAGATTTACAGTTTACATTAAAAACACACCATGTTGTTCCTGTATGTTTGTCTTTCACATGAACAGCCTGGGACCTGGGTTTTAATGTCCTTTTTATTCTTAACACTCCACTGAAACTCTATACTGTGAATGTAGCTCTCAAGTACATATTAGAGTCCTTTCTGTCTACTTCTTTTTGATTTCTGAACTTGTATTCCACAGTTTTCTGAGCGTTCGTTCCAGTTATGTGGAGCATACAAACTGAATCCTGCTCCTTCAGCCTGAACTCTGAGGACATTAATCAGACCTGTTCTAAAGAGCAGTGCTTTAAATTAATTCTTTGACCTGAAAAATAACAAACAAACAACCACCATGACTGAATGACAACTCAGAGGAGCAGCAACAAAAAACAAGAACACAAAGCATACTTTCAGTCGGAGAAACTTAATCAATGTGCGACTAGTGGAAGCCACAACTGACTCAACAACTCAGCTTCATTGATTTCTCTGCCCTCAATAAGTTCGCTCCTCTCTGCTGGATCGGATCGATAACCTGCAGGACGTCTGAACTCTGCAGACTGAGCCTCCGGCAGCAGGGACTCGGCCTCTGGACCTTAAACTCCTAAACTCCCTCCTCATCAAACCCTGCGTGTTTCCTCTCTGTGCTTTGGGGCTGGAAGCAGGAATTACTTTCAAAGTCCCAATTAAGCTTCTTTAATGACTAAAGTCTACATTTACCACCTACCAAGAGCGCGGAAAACAAAGACTGTGTACATAACTGGTGTACGGTGGAAGTCAACTCCAAACCCCAGAGAGCACTGCTGTGGGAAACATCCAATCAGAGCGCAGCAGATTCGCTTTGAGGGACTCGTGGGACGAATAGGGAAAAAGGGGGAATTTTGGATAAATTAAGCAGCTCTGGAGCCTTGTTTGTTTCTGATTGAGATGTTCTGAATATTCAAGAACTCGGATTTCACGCCTCTGGATGGAGTCATCGCCATGGCAACGCCCGATGAGGCTCATGGGTGCTGCAGTATTTAGTGTTTTCTTAAAAATGAGGGTGAAATATTTATAAGTGACTGCTGGAAAATAACCCTCTGGTACGGTTAAATCCTGCAGGAGGCTCACTCATGTTTCTGCGCTGAATGATGTTAGTGTTAAACATTAAAACGCATAATAATCGAGGTCAATAAAGAGATTTTTCCCACCTCATCTGGACGTTAAGCTGAGGCTTTTTTGTTCCTCTCGCAGTCTAATTGGAACCAACACAGGAGCTGATAATTATGTTGAAGAACTGACCGCAGGCGCAACAGTTCCCTGAGCAGACTGACTGAATTAACAGAGCCAGCAGGAAGGCACTAATAAGATAGCATTAATGGCAAAATAAACACTGTGAATGAATGCAGCAGCGCTCCCTCTTTCGAATTAAATAAACGTGGGAGATAATGCAAAAAAACAGCTGAGAGGGAACTTTAATGAACTCGTTTTAACTGGATCGCTCGTGCACTCGTCCAGCAAGGTTCAGCTTAGAGTCAGTTCATGCCGCTTATTAGACAAAAACAGAAGAAGTTAACGCACAACCCGGTGTCAAAACCCTCAATGTTCTGTTCAGACATCATAATAATGGAAAGTGAGACCACCAAGGTGAAGCACAGAATGTCACAGGAAGTTTGTTCTCCAATAAAACTGTATAACTCCTCTCTTTTCTGCAGGAAGAACAGTTAAAATATCATCACTTAGATCTGAACAATAAAACCTATATAATTTGCGATATTCCTTTTCCCAACAGCTTGTGCAAGTATTATGTATAACTTCATTTTTATGTACAATATTGTGATTTCATTGTCATAACATTGTCAGTGAAATGAGCAATATTTCATTTTTTATGTCATTTTTTAAGGTGCAATATTTTTAATTGTATGTGTAGTATGATTACTTGCGCAATGTTTTATTTCATGTATATTATTTCATTATGTGTAACATTTTATTTCCATGTACAACATTGTCACTGTAATGTGAAATACTCCTTTTTTGGGTGTATTTTAATTTCATGTGCAATTTTTCATTATGTGTAATATTACTTCTTACCAGGTGTTATTGCCAGCATTACATTTTTAATTTTAATTTACTTATTTAGCTTCAGTAACGTATTGTACTTATTTCCTAATACTTCTACTTTTTAGACTGCATTTGTTGTGCCACTTTGTTTTTAAGAGCAATTAACAAAGTTTTATCTGATCTAATCTCTCCAAAAAATAAAAAATAAAAAAAACACTAATTGTTTTCAGAAGTTAGGAG
This sequence comes from Stegastes partitus, assembly GCF_000690725.1. Lineage (NCBI taxonomy): Eukaryota > Metazoa > Chordata > Actinopteri > Pomacentridae > Stegastes > Stegastes partitus. The sequence goes on along the minus strand of NW_007578119.1, from coordinate 479,068 downwards.
TGGGAAAAATAAATCATGATTCTGATTTGACCTGCAGTGAAATAGTTCATATTGTGCACAATCCCAGGTCCATGCTTTTATTTTGAAAGTCTATTGCTTCAACCCAATGAGTCTTCCGCTATTTTCAAGGTAATTATAAGGGCTGATCATAGCTGCTGTATTTTGTCTACCCAGGTCTTCTATTATTTTATAACACTTCCAGATAAAATACTAATCTTTCTTTTTCTTTCTTTCTTTTAAACAATAATTGTGTTGTCTAGAATCTGGCAACATCTAAGCCATGATGGTGAGATACTGACTGGTGTAAAAATCTAGGGTTCTAGGATTGCCACTGCCTACTAGCACACAGGTTTAAATGTGCATATTTGTTCATTTATGTATTTAGTTCAACATGTGACAGGTTAATCTCCATAACTTTAAATGCTGAAGAGGCCTAGCCATAAATTTAAATCAGTTAGTTTATGCTCTGTAATTATTAATACTGTAGATTCTTAGCTCAAAAATTAAATTAGTTAGGTTCATCGCTAGAATTTTTCATACTGAAGGGTCTCAACTTTGTCATAGCAAGGTAGCTTAGCATACTTATATGTAAACTACTCAGAAAGTTCATGTCAGAATTAACACTTTAGGCTCTTAACCCCAACATTTTAACTGTTAGATGAATTTGCAGGGCCTATCATTTTCTTTCCTTTTTTAAAATTTTTTACTGGGAAGCACTTAAACGCACACAGGCTGTTGCCTTAAATACGCTTTTAAAAATAACATTAACTTGATTTGACTTTTGAATTTGGATTCAAAGTTCACTCATCTGGCTCTTCAGGCTAAAAGCTACAAACTGGCCATCACACTGGACATGCTTTGGGCCGAAATGCAGAGCAAGTACAGGGGGAAACCTCACACCAGAGACTCATAAGATTCTCATGTTTCTGCAGCAGCTGCCTCTTTGTCGCAGGGAAAACATATGCAGATAAACACAGTCACACCTCAGCTTAATTTAGAGTTTCCATTTCAGCTAATCTGCATGTCTTTGGATGTGGGAGGAAACTGGAGCAGCCGGTGGAAACCCACGCAGACTTGTGCCTGAACACGCAAACTCCACACAGAAATAGACTTTAAGAGAAAGCACCCGAATGCAGTTTGGCTGTCAGAGTCTGATTTCCATATAAGAAGATTCAAACTTTACTCGAGTGACTGCTCGGCTCTGCTGGATGTGACGCGACGTCCATCGTTTTGTTCTCTTTATGGACACGTGTCTGAGCTGGTAGATGTGGATTTTCTAGCCCAGCAGGAAAGAAAACTGTACCTTGACCTTAGGGATGCTGTTATTTTGAAGGAGACAGCTGTGGTTTTACTTTTCTTGTCCTTCAGCTTCCCATGAATGACATGCTGGCGATGTTTACTCCCAGACACTGAGGCAGAGGGAAACAGCAGCCTGGAAGTTTCCAGGAAACTCCCTGAAAGACGGCAGAAACTTTCTCCTGTGATGTGACAAGTGTCTGGAGGAAAACTATAGAAGTGTCAGAAATCCTGAAAAGCTGAAAAGGCAGACTGACAGTGTTTGGAGGTTTTGTGTGTGGATGCAGAAACACTCTGGCTTTAGCTCACCTTAAAGAAAGTAAGAAAATGATGAACAGGCGCTGCAGAGATATTCCTGTCAGGATGAACACATGCAGCAGTCGATTATGATCAGTATTAACAGGTCGGCTGCTGTTTGGTCGCACAGTTTTATCCCAACTCTCAAATATTTATCATAGAGTTTACCATAGAAGTCATGGCTAATGTGTAAAGTTTTGGCCTCGCTTGCAGTGCTGCAGAATAACTTTTTACATCAGTTGCATCGACGCGTCATATTTTCCAACCATCAGCACAATGTCTGGTCTGATCAATGAAAATGTTTAGTTGACAGATTTTTGGATGCATGTGCAACCAAAAGTTACATGTTGGAGCCCTGAAATGTCATGATGACATAAATGTGAGATTATTTAATGTTTTTAATGATGATATATTGAGTTAGTTGGCTGATAGGTGGCTATTTCAAATTACATTTTTATATTTAGACTCTGCACAAGATCATCTCTCATAAGGAAAGGTGCTCTATTGATGAGTGGCACAAACACATTTCCAGGCAGTTGTTTCTTATAAAGAAAGAGATAAAAACCCTTGGTAGAGTAATCAGGGGGTAATTAAATGTCATATTAAACTATTTTAAGAATTGATTGTCATCTTCCAAGAAGCAGTAATGCAAAAGAAGTGAAATATTTACAAATTTCAGGATCTCAAAAGAGAAGATTTGCATTTTTTTTGTGTGTGAAATATCTGAAGAGTTAATCGTCACCTCAGTAAAAATTTTGGCAAATTTTTGATTGTTATTTAAACTAAACAACTAACCGAGTGATCAAATTTAAAGCTGACAATGTGAATAAATGTTTAAATAAAATGAAGTATTTTAAACAACTATAATCTAACCTTTAGCCGTGTACACAGTTGTGCTCAAGTCCACTGCTTCTAGCTAGAAAATTGGGCCAATTTATTTGTTTTTTATTGACCTGTATTAGAGTCCAACAATACCTGTTATCAGGTAATTTTAGTTAAACTAATAATTGACTATTTACTCTTCATATAATGGATAAAGTGTTTATCAACTCCCAGGTACAGACAAATAAATTGTTCCACCATAAAAAAAATCCCACACAGTATAAATCACTAATCTTTAGAATAAATACTAAAATCACCCATAATCAAAACTTTACATCATGTGGTCATGTCTTTTAAAATAACCTCTTACTGAAATGTGATGCTACAAGAACAAAGAAACTAAAGAAGCGTCTACTGCAGATCCAAACTGCTGTAAGCACAACCAAAACACATCAGAGTGAATCTACACAGTTTTGACTCAGTCGATTGAGTGGAGTCAAAGCAATATCAGCTCGCAAGGCAGGGCATGCTGGGAGATATTTTCCTTCCTTTGTCGGCTCGGTGTTTTGGCACTGAGAAATCTTTTCAGTCGCGCAGCGCTCGAAGCTCCTGGACCCAGAGGCCACCGCCGGCCGCCCACACACTCTGCTGCTGAGCTGAAAAACCACCGAGGAAAAGCCAGGAGTCAAGAGGCTGGTCCTCTGCAGCACTTCAGGCTGGTGGGAAACAGCCGGGTGGACGCTGCATGCAGCACAAAGTCATCCTCCTCTGCTTTTGCTTCCCTACGTGACTGATAATAAACACGCTGCGGCTGCTTTGTGTGAACGACTTGAGGGAGCAGGAAGGAGACGGAACGAACCGAAAGGAGGATCTGAGCTCGACGGGAAACTTCCAGCTAATTGAACCATAAATAGAAGCCACAGTCGAGAACTTCAGCACAAACATTCTACTGTTTGTTGCCTCTCGCTTCACGTCAGCGGGGTTTGGATGAGGTTTGTAACCAACACTAACACCGAACGGCAATGAAATCAGAGGATTTAGAAGCCGCCTGACCAACTGAGAAGGTCCAGATGTCACACTATGAAGAACCTAAAACCAGATGTTAGTAAAGATAATAAAACAGGCAACAAAAAGGAAACAGAAGCTCCAATAACTATGATTTTCTCAGAACAAACCCAGAGGTCAGCCAAGAAATCTGTGGAGCGTCTAAACCCAGAGCAGGAGGTCATGTTTTCTCCCAAGAAAGTAAAAGTCTGGTTCATTAGATGTAAGGAAAGGTTGCTCTCGGCTGGAGCATCTCGAGTCTTGGACGGACTTGAAACTGTCTTGGCTGAATCATCAAAAACTGTGTTCAAAAATATCTGCTTCTCTGATTAAAGAGTCACCGATAACAGACGTCGGCTATGACTTCAAGGTAAAGCTGTGACGATTAATCGATTAGTTGTCAGCCATTAAATCACCGACTATCTTCCTAATCTATTAATTTGAGCCATTTAAAGCTTTTCAATCACTGCTTAAGATCAACCTCTTATAATCAGTGTTTGATTCAATAGAACCTGACACCCTGACATCATCTCTTATTGAGTTGTAGTTGTTATATTTAACTTTGCCTTTAAGTTGTCTTGTTTTATTATTTTAACTCATTTATTCAACTCACTTTAAATGTGCTTTACAGATCAATTTAACTTTGACTTCTAGGTTCTTTCCTCCTCTAAACTTAATATCTTTAGGAAACACTGATTTCTCACCATTTTCTGACAGTTTATGGATGAAAAACCAAATCGAATAATCAACACAATAATGAACAATGAAAATAGCTGTTAATTGTTGCCTTAAATCATTTACACTTAAAACTATGAGAAAATATGGTTTTAAAATGCCTGTATCGTCCTTTCTTGAGAATTGTATTCACTTAAACTTAACCGTAATAGTGGGAACTTTAAAAATCCTTTGTGAATCATCTTGGCAGCGGGCATTTAGAAGAAACCATTCTAACCTTTAGGTGTGACAACTTGCTGAATAGGAGTTTACACCAGATGAGCAACTGGTGTCTGCAGCATGTGAAGCTCTATTGAATCTGTTCAATCCTTACTGACTAGTAAGTGCTTTACAGTGTCTCAAATTGAACAATAAAATCTCCAAGGAACATTTTGCTTCACAGCCAGCCAGAGATGCACAACGCTGGATAAAACAAACACTGTGATGTTCAGCTTTTCTTTGAAAAAAAAAATACAGGAATTATCACCATTTGACTTTAACAAGTCTATCTAGCGAGAGTGAGTCATTCTAGAATAAATGGAATGATTTTGTAGCTGGGTAAAGATGCATCAAAGATACAAAAACCTAATGTTTAAAAAGCAATTTTGAACCGTTCTCAGATGGTGTAATTATAAATGTGTCATGTTAGATTAAATAAATAAATAAATCTAGCCAATTTTCATATTGTTCATATTTGGGGAAAAATGAATCACGCAAAAATAATTGGAGTCATTTTAAGGTGTGCAAAGGCATCCAACATTTTAATTTTCTGGCTTTGGATGACATTCAGATCTGGCTTTGTGGTTCAGATTTATACAGCCTAACAAACGACCCGTGTTGGCAAACATCAGCCTTTTTGGAGTTGAAATATTTCCATACTGGTGACGCTGCATTTTCTTGTTGCAACCAAATCTTCCTTTCCATCTTTTCTCTCCTGTTCTTGACTCATTCATTGTGCACACGTGCAGTCTGCATGTCAAAAAAACTGGATAAAATTCTCCTAAATACTCCTTACTCCTAAATTTGATGTTGTTTTATCTGGTGGTCTTTTTTAATTTTTTTTTTTTTAAAGTTAGGCTGTAAACGAAGACACCAATGTGCTTAAGATAACTTGCCTTTCTTATGCTGAAACAATATATTGTGCAGCCCTGATGCTAACACATAAAAACCAATGCTAAACAAACCCACCTAAACTCGCAAAAAAAACCAAAATCCATCAGTGACAGCGGAGCATAAAACCTCGAATACATCCAGCTGTCATCCTCCCACACCACCGATGGTCACAACACAGACCTGCAGTGTTTGTAAATGATCCAGGACTCGCATGTTTCTGTGCTGAAGAGGACATTAGGAGGAAACTTTGAAATGGGAAATGACAGTGGGGGGAAACAAGGAGCAATGGGCCAAAGAGAAAAGTGCTTCATCCAGCAGCGGACCTGCATGTGTGGAGCTCAGTGGGGCTCTGATGGAGTTTCCTGACTGTCACTGAACCATCTGTATGTGTCCGATAGACTGATGATGGCTGCTTCTAATGTCTGAATCAGACCTGCAGCCACCACACCTGAGCTCTGGCCCGCTTCCATCTCATCACTTAGATGTGGAACGTCCTAATCCCTCACACAGAATAAACAACAGTCGATTCATTTTCCTGCCTTCACATCAACCAAAGACGTATCGATTTATCCTCACGTCAGCCTTGTAATTGCCCGCCTGGCTGTCAGTCATTTGATGCCATCCTCCTTTGTTTGAATGAAGAGCCCCTGCTGCTCTTTAAAATTGATTAACTGCTGCTTCTGTTTTACAATAAGGCTGAGAGGTAAACGTTGTCCCGGCGCCGAGGTCCGCCGGAGACGCTGTCACGAGCTGCCAACGAAGCCTAATGAGATCATACATACAGCAATGGGCCCCGACATCGATTTCATAGCATGAATTAGGCATCGAACACCGCTCACCTGTCCCACGTGTGGTTTCACATCAGTAAAGAAATATTGAAGTCGGAAAGATCAAGGTCTGCTTGGATGGCTGCGGTTTTTCAAATACGGTTTCAAGGTATTTTGTAATTGATATTTGGAGTAACACATGGTGAGCAGGAGAGAACGTAACAGGTGCTCACACATGAAGTACAGGTATGTAATATTAAACTTACATGAGCCTAGATGCAACAAAAAAAGACAGTAAATATCATAAATGTGGATGAGCAGAGTGTTTGACACAACCTTTAAAAACTAAACAAAGCACAAACTCTCTTTAAGCTTGACTCTATTCTTTTAGCTTAGAAAGATTTAATTATTTAAAATAGTCATATTTTACCTCTTGCTGTACTTGTTTAAGTAGATTTATTTGCTTCAACTTTTAAATGCCCTATACTTAATACTTACTGGTTGTATTATGCTATAAAAATGTGCCTTTTTATATATTGTTTGTCATTCTTATTCAGGTTTCTTATTTGTGTGCGTACATCTTTTGTTTAGTTCTGTACTCCGCTATATTGTAAATATGGCCGACAAACCATATTGCATTGATAAATTCAGCAACATCAATCCCTATTAATGAACAAACCTAGTTGTAAATGGCAGCTTCCCTGCTGCTATCAAACACTCTTAATAAATAACTTTTAAAGTACGTTGGTTAGACTATCGGTTATCAGCCGTTTTCGATTGCCAATAATCAATGTCGACTTCAGCCCTAAAAAAGTCATGTAGGTCGATCCCTAATGTGGCCTCAATGTATTTTGAGTTTAAATAAAGATTAATAATAAATAAAGATGAATAAATGAATACATTACCATAATCAGCTGTTTACAAGTGCTGCGATATTACAGTTAGTTTGTTACAGGCCTGAATCCAAGAAATGATCCATAAAATATTAATATTGTTGAATAATAAGAATACACTTTACTATAGCACCTTTCAAAACATTACACACTACTGTACAAGATAAAATGCAAATTAAACCAATTCCACCACCATGTTTTAGAATAAAACTACTAAAACAGATTAAATACCCCAGATAAAACTAACACGAATTAAAACAATAAAGTAAACAACTGAAACTCATATAGAAAGCACAAACATTAACAAGATGAAGCTCAGAAAGCAAAAACTGAATTAACAGATGTAGATTTTCTTTCCAAATAAAACCACATTCATCCCTTTGTCAGTATTATTTAGCATCACTTTCACTAAATCCGAGTTTGATGACAGAAATCTTCATTTGTGGACTGATTTTATTCACGTCTTCATTTACTAAAGTCCAGCTTCAGTTCGATGTTTAATGTGTAGCTGATTAAAACATTTGATGAAGCACTGACACAGAAGACATCCTCACTTATGTGACACGAGGAGGACAGTATGAATTAGTAAATCCACTGATAGTTTAAACTCCTGATCAAACATATATTCTAAGCTGCAGCCTTTAGGATGTTGCATTTCCATTATTTCACGTTACAATTTCAATTTGAAATCAGTTAGTTGCTCAGTTCTAACCCAAACCCAAAGCACTATTTAATAATAAAATAAAAACACGTAGTCTGAAAGGAACCTCAGGATAGTTGGATGAGGACCAAACAGAGCAAAGTATATTTAGACTACATTCAGAATGTGATGGACCTGAAGGGCCTCCGTAAAAAGCAGCTGGATTCCTCTTTTTGGTTCTTGAAGACATTTCACCTTTTATCCAAGAGCCTTATTCAGCTCAGAACTGAAGACGTCTCTTGGATGAGAAGTGAAATGTCTTTAAGAAAAAGTCTTTTTGCTTTTTACTGACGCTCTTACCGTGACCTGGATGACTGTGGATCTACCAAATATCTCAATAGAAACAGAAAAGCAGCATAGATTTCTGAGTAAGACGTGTCCTTTCTCCTGCTCTCTAACCATCTGCCTTGAAAAAACACATTTTTTTCTTTGCTGTAGTGATGATGGTGACACACCAAGTGATCAGAGGTGATGACGAGCTCACCTTGAATCCACTCAGTTATTAGAGATATCGACAAAGACAACACAGCAACACAATGCTGTTTACGCAGAAGATAATTGGATTTTAAATGTGAGCAAACTTGTGAGAACTCCCACATTTCAAAGGTATTATGATTCTACTCGAACCAAAAGACTTTAAAGAGAGTCGCTTTCTATTTTTGGTTTCTCATTTTCAGCTTTGTGCACATAACAATGAGGTTCTCAGCTTTCTCTAAAGTCCAGTCTTGCAATAATTAACTCAGTGGATAATTGGTGAAGGTGTTCACATGTTAAAACACACACACACACATAGATGACATGAGAAGTGCTTACCTGTTTCCAAATCAGCATTTTGCGAGCAGGGAGCAGCCATCCAATCAGCAGAGAGCATGAGGAGGGAGAGAGCAGAGGAGACCAATGGTTAGCTGGCGGCACAGAAATCTACCAGGCAACAGATGATGGAGACGCTCAGCTGCGACGTCCAATCAGCTCCTGACTGTTTTGTGCTCTAACTACGATACAATTCATCGCATTTGAACAAACGCTGTCACATTCTGCTCCACATAAAACCCACACTGAGGGTATCTGTGTCAAGGTTAGCCTCCCCTCCTCCATCATCCGTCTCCCCCCCACTTTTAACTCCCCTGATGATATGAATCTTATTGAATATATTGAATATGATTTCCCTCCATTCTTCCTCCACATCCTGACAAAACCAGCTCCCCTTTCTCCATTAATGAGGTAATTAATAAAACCAGCTCCTCCTTTTCACCCCCCTCTGTTCACATGGAGAGAGAAAGGAGGAGGGGAGGAAAGGGAGGCCAAGAAAGCAGGTCAAGCCTCGAGAGGGGGAGGCAGGGAGTAAAAGGTTTCGTGCAGCTCCGAGTCTGTACGATATCAATGACGAACACAAACTGCAGCGGATGAAGATCGATATGTATCTGCAAATATGATGCTTTGCTCACAGCCACCTGCTCTCAATGCTGTAAAACACAAAGAAACAGCACATTTAAAGTCACACAAATATTCACCACCGAGAAGTCAGGATATCTACAGGATCATTTTCTCAGTCAGTCCATCAGTTTTGCTAATCAAATGTCGAAAAAAACTGCAGAAAAATGCATATTTTAACTTCCCCACATCTCAAGGTGACATCTTAAAATGTCTGCTCGAGTGTAAAGACCAAAAATATTCAGCTAACTATCAAATATGACAAAGACAAGCATCAAATCTTCACATATAAGAAGCTGCAAATGTTAAAAGGAGCTGATCAGTTCTCAGTCGACCGACTAAACCTTGCAGCTCTAATTGGTTTTAACTGATTTGTTGTTTTTTTTTAAACTGTTGAGTAGCATCGTCTGTGGCTCTGTAGGAGCTTTGTGACGTCAGAAAATAACCCTGATGAAAGCAAAGTCACCCGACATTCATCATCCTCACACAAACGTTCACGAGAAAACAGAGGGAATAATGAAAGATATCAAGTCACATTATGGCAAATGAAGAATCCTCTGCTTTTGGAGCGTGACCCACACCATGGACTGCATTGTCTGCTTCTCAAACATCTTTTCAAGACTTTTACACATTATATTTATTTAAAGGCAATACTAAAATAAAAAGAGTATTTCTGCTAAATCAACAGGAACAAGCAGAGAAAGCAGTTTGAAGGAAAAGATGGAAGGATAACAAAAAGGAGGATAAGAAATGAGAAAATGAGTTTTAAAAAAAAAAAAAGGTTGGTGGCAAGAAAGGAAATAAAAAAGGAAAGTAAGAAATAGAAAAAAATAATGATGTTTGGCAGTTGTAGTGAATCAACTGTGTAACTGAATCTGAGTACTTCAGGAGGCAAAATGTAGTAAAAAAAAAATAAAAATTGCTGAAAGTACAATTTACTCATTGCGAAAAGTAGTGGAAGAAAAAAAATCTCCCAAAATATAAATGCCTACAGAAAGTAAAGTCCCCACAGCTGCACTGAATGAATGAGTGTAGCTGATATTTACAGTACATCAGATCGCAGCATCCAGCTCTGCTCCGGACTCAAGGTGATCTTTTGTTTCCGTACTATCAAAACCAACAGCTTTCGTTTGTACTGAGCTGCAGACGAGCAGCTGAACAGGACGAAACCACAGAGAAGAGAGTGTGAGAGGCTTTCACAGCCTGCTGAGGATGAGTTAGCTCCCTGCAGAGAGGCCTATTAGCAAGTGGAGGTCAACACCAAAACACACACAACACTTGAGGGCTGCAGGGCTTCAACCACAACTGAGCTGCATCTCAGCTGTGGCACCGAAACTCCAAAACTCTCTCAGCTGATGACGGTTGAGAACACTTCCACACAAATGCAACACATTTTTAAAACTACAGTCATGACTCGATAATCCGACACTAAATGTAAAACCTTCTTTTATGTTGGATAGCAAGGCTGTCGGATTGTCAAGACAGAGGTCAAGATACAAGGAGGGCTTGATGCTGGAAGGGTCATTTGTTGTTAATATTTATTGGTTATAGTTACAAGTTATAATAACTGGTAGGGCTGGTCTGCATAGCACTTTCTGGTCTCTGGATATTCAGGCCCAATCAATGATGAACATCCAAATATTCGGAGTGGTCGGGGAGGACACTTCCACCCCAGGGGTGCGTCCAGATGGGGTGGAAGTGGTCGGAGTGCACAGGCAGTACTTGGTTGCTGATGCTAGTTTAGGACAGCGGTCCCAGTTCTGTTTCCTCCATCGGTGGCACCAATGTCTAAGTCTGACATTTTAGTTTTCTAAACGCCTTGCGATATTTTTTGGTTTTGTCATGTTGTGCATTGTTTACTTTGATTTGGAACCTGAAACCAATTTTGTCACATTCCTTGTTTCTTGTGGGTATATGCTTTGGTTTGCCAGTGTTGTAAATATTAATTTAAAGGAGTTTTAATGGACTTTGTACTTCGTCCTAAAAAAAAGAATCGTCCTTACTCTTTCTCAACACCCTCCTGACCATTAGTAGCTCAGTTTCTTTCTCCTTTTGCATATGTAACCTGCCATCTTGTCCCCTTTCATCAAACCCACTCAGAAACTTTCCCACTTCCCACACGACTCTGGTCTCAGTCTTAACTCCCGCTGCCACCATTATTAAACCATGACAGGTGGATCCAGCGGGGGGTTCAGGGACGAGGTGTTTGTGGCCATGTGAGCCTCGTGTACCGAACCGTGTGTCACATCTACAAAACCGCAGCTCGCCGCTGGATGCCGAGGCCTTGAAATAAAACTCACAGCAACATGGTGACCTGAAAAAGCAGCACTGCAGCTGCAGGTGAGCTGGTTCATGTTGTACAGGACATTCGTACAGAGACAAGATAAAACACCTTAATGCTGTTTTTAGTGAAACTAGTGATGATGCACAAATGGTCCTGATTTTAGAATCCAACATGTTCAATAAACATCACTTCCAGCTGTCCTCAATAGAACTGTAGCTGTTAGGCAATTAATTAAGTATAGTATTGATTTCCAGCTATTCTGAAAATCGATTAATAGATTTTTCTTTTCCTTTTTTCTTTTTTTTTTTTAAATTAAAAAAATGTTTGAATGTTTTACCGTTTGTTTCTTCCTCTGCGACAATAAGCTGAATGCCATTGGATTGTGGACAAAAGATATTTGTGGTGGGCCTTGGGAAAGACTAATCAACATTTTTCACTATTTTCTGACATTTCACAGACCAAACGACAATTTAATCAAAAAAAAAAAAAAAAAAAAGACGATGACAATAATCATTCGTTGCAGCTCCAGCTTTCACTGAAAATCCAAAAGATTCAAACAGGTTTCTGCACACTGTCTAACTTGCAAAGATCCATTTATTGGTGCAACGTTACAGTGCTAGACCTTCATCAGGCAAATAGTTTTACTATTTGCAGGAGTCTTTATGAATCTTTGGGATACGCTCGACCCCTCCTACGTAACTGCCTCATGAAATAGATGTGCAAAGAGTTCCTTTAGTAAAAAGGCTCTAGAAACCCACTGCTCATGACCTGCCAACACCGTGCCAGTGGAGCATTTAGCATCACACAAGCAGATATTTCCCTTCAGAGTTGGTGGAGACCAAAAACAGAGCAAAGAGCAGAGCAAAGGTTGGGCTTTCACTCATTAGGTGACACAAACCTGACTCTAATTAGATAATTTGCTCTGTAGCTGTTGTATACCAACAAAAACTTAGGGAACGATGACATGTAGGTTGTTTGGATTGAACGTTCAGACTTTTCACTTTGATCCGAAACAAATATTTCTGTCTCACAACATCTCTAATTTCACCATTAACTATTCACCAGAATAGTTTATGACACAAAATGCACAAGTCGGTTATATGTTGAGGACTCCACACTGTGTACCGAGTTTCTATGCTTTACTCAAAGTGAACTACTTGAGATGCATTACTGCAAACACAGAGTTTCTGTTATTGCATATGTTGTGTTACATTTCTTTTTACCTTGTGTGTTCTCAGTTGCAGTTTCATTTTTTTTAAGACCCCCTTGAAAACTTCTCAAGTTTTTTCATCCTGAGCCAACAGACTTGTCTAATTGCCAGTGACGCAGAACTATAAAAGCACTTATTTTGATGATGCAGATGAGCCAAAAAGTCCATCAGCCAGATATTCACTCTGCTGCAGACAGCCTGCGTGTTCGTCTTTAGCAGAGGACGCTGCAGCGATATCGAACTCTATAAAGTCTTTTTGACAGCTCTCAGGCCAGTTTAATGGCCACGAGTCTGCCTCGCTGCCAACGTGCCATCAGAAGGAAAATCTTGTCTTGACAAGAGAACGGCAAAACTTCCAGCGCTTCACTTTAATGAGTTTGGTTTTATGTAACTCACAGGATTGTGGGGGAAGCAGCAACATACAGTAATTAACCCACTGGAGAAAGACGGAGAGATCCAAATCTGAGTAGGATGAGAAGAAGAAGAAGAAGAAGAAAAAAAAAAACGAGGAAAAAGGGAGCTTCACGTCCTTGTTCAGCCACATGATGAAAGGAGAAGAAAGGCGAGGAGGAGGAGAGACACTTCTGACAATACAGAAAAGTGCTGTTGATGCCAAGAGGTAAAACCAAACTCCCAGACCGATGACGCAACCTCCCCTCCGAACTGATCACAGTTAAACCTACTCGTCTTTTGTGCTTTTACTCTGAGGATGAGTCGACTTACATCTTACACTGATACACTGAAGAGTTCTGGCTGTAAAACTGCTTTCATCTTCTCTGAGTTAAAGTGGACGCAGAATAAGAATCAAAGAGAGGCTGAGCGTCTTGCTCAAGGTCCAGCTGACAGAGAGCGTTAAGATCGACAAGTTCTCAAATTCCCAAGTGGAGGGAAATTTTTGAATCAGCAACCTTTCATTGACAAGCCGGGATTTAAAATCTTGACACCAAATAAATCCTCAGCAGCGTCTTATCAACATCTGGAAGCCATATTCAAGGGAAGCACAGGATAATGGAGTTTCCAAAAAGTTGCTGATCTAATTGCAGCATGACCTCACCTTGAAGGGCTTCGTGGTTTTAAAATAAGATAAAACCAAAAACCGCACAAAAAATCACAAATATTCATGTTATCAAAACCTTAAACTACTTCTGCAGATATACTTTTTAAATGCGCTAAAACATGTAGAATAGTTTTCTTCTTTTGCAGAAGTGGAAGAAAATCTAATTCTTAACTTCTAATCATATGGAACCAATACAAAAGTAAAAAACTAGTTAAAGTCTGTAGTTGACAAATCACGAGACACCAAAAGCAACAATACATCTCAATACCTCCATCTATTTTCTATAGACTATACGCTTTATCCTACATAACATATATCAGATTTTAATGCCCAAATTGTTACAATGATCTGTTTGTCTATTTGGGTTTCCACGAGATTTATTGACTGCATTAAAAAAAAAAAAAAAAAGAGAGAGAACATTAAAGTGTCAGACTGACAGTACAGCTAATTTTGTCGGCTATAGATTCTTTACATATTTTTCACTCATCAGTTTTTGCACAATTTATTTATTTTTTCCTTCCTCTCCTCCAGACCTGCCTGTAATTTACAACCAAGAAGTGACAAACCAGGTGCAGCCCACCTGGACTCCTTTTATGGAGTTCTTCCTGAAGGAACAAACCAAGTGTGGGATAAATTAAAGGGGAGCACCTCGGTAACAAAACGCTGTGGTTAATATTTTCCTGAATAAAGAGTTTGTTAACTTGTAACTAGTATTTTGAAATGAGTTTAGGCTGAGATGATCTTCAATCTATCTGCTTTACCTACAACATTAGTAGCTTAGTAAAAATATTAAGTTAGTTATGTGTTTAAAAAGAGCAAACCACATTTTTCAAACATTACCCTTAAATGTGAATGGATTTGAACAAATGCTTTAATATTTCCTTAAGAACTGAAACCCAGCAGCATAGAAAGAAAATATAAAGTAAATTACTACAACCTTTGTCCTTCATTAAGTACCTAAATTGAAGTCCTAGTTACGTTTTAGCTTTGGTGACGTTAGGGCTGCAATTTAAGATTATTTTCATGTCGTTTATTTGGTGCATTCTTTTTTCCAATTATTTGTTCGTTTTTTTGTTTTTCAGATTTTCGGAAATTGTTGAAATTTTTCTTCGTTTTGGTCCAAGGCCCAGGTTGTTACCTTCGAATTTTTTTTTTTTTCCATGGTTTTTTGTTTTTTTTTTGCACAGTTGGAAGGAACGCGAAAATATTGTGATTTTTGAGGCTGGTTTGAGAGTCTTGACATTTTTTCTTTTAAAAAATTAAACAAGTAGCTCAAGACTAATTAATTATTTTGTCACAGTTAAATTGTGAAGCTATAGTTGGTGTCTGCTGGTAAGTTTTTTGTTTACATGACTGTTAAATCATTTACATTTCTAACACAGTTGTTCATCTTTTGCTACTGATGATGCCACCAACAGAGTTTTATGTCCATCTAAGACCTGAGATGCTTCAGCCGTCAGCAGCTCACCCTGTACAGCAGATACAGAAAATAAACCAGACTTTTACTCTCAGTATCCTGATGCCTGAAATAACTCTCACACCAAAACATAGAAAAAAAAAAACATGAGCTGCTGCTTCGGTTTGAGACTCGGGACAGGCTTCCTTTCTCCACTCTTCATTTGTTCCAGAGAAATCATGCTACCTTTTCTGTGAGTCCTTTCTAATGCACGGCCATCTCAAATGCAGGAAAGTAAAATCAAAGAATTTAGACCACATAGAGGCATAGAGTATATCAGCCCACTTTCAGTCCCCAGCGAAAACCTTTTCTTCCACAAACAGGTAGGAAGAAGACATCCTTCTTCCTCCTGCTCAGCATGTCGCCACTTTGAATTCAACAAGACTAATGAGTTTGTGATTTCCAATTTAAAACTTTCATACCTCCCTTGGCGTCATTCACTTGGTGATGAGAAACCAGACGTCTAACCATACCTTTGAATTCTTGTTTTCATGCAAGCGTCGAGAAAAATTCTCCATCCTGTAATTATTTCTGGCAACACCAGCACCACACTGACAGTCAATTACATTCCATTTAACACTGATGTTAATCCTGTGCTGCAATAACACCAACAATGAAATTAATTTCTGCCTTATTTTTCTATCCACTGGCTCTTTGGCTGCTCCCATTATGTGATAAAACCCTGAGAAGAGTAAATATGAAGATTTAAAAAAAAAAAAAAAAAGTCTGAGGAAGGCTTGTCTCCTGGAACTTCACTTATATATATAAATTGACAATACTCCTACCTGAGAGGACAACTAAGAGATATTTACCTCACAAGCTACATACAATTATTGCAAAGGTGTGAAACCTTCATTAAGCCACAGTCTGAACCAAACAGCTAAACCTTGGTCTGGTGAAAAGATGCAGTCTTGTTGTGGATTAAACTGAATTATGGTTTAATTCATTTCTAGAATGAAAACATTTTGGTATTCAAATGTTTGGACAAAATATGAAAAGCTACAGGCTATAATCAGATCCATAAAAAGTAAAAATAAGCTGCGGTAGCACGTTGGAAGAGGTTTATAATAGAAATGTTTTGACTGGAAGAAGTCAACAGGAAAAAAAGTCATTAAAATGCCAACATTTTCTAGATGTTTTCATAAAAATATGACAGAGAAATGAGAGCAAGGATGAGCATCGCCACCTGAAGATAAAGAAAAAGCAGCAGCAGTTGACAAAGGTGTGCAATGCTATTAGAAAACGCAGTGCATTAGCTAATGAAAAGAACAAATTCCCTGTTTAAACTGACCTGGACAGCACTCTGGTTGTCTGTCTACTAGAGAGATGCAGCCTAAGAAAGTGATGATGACAAGACGTTGGTAAATCATGTGAAGTTCTTTAGAGTGTGAAACCAAAACTAACTGAATCAAATCTACATAAAGTAAAACAGATATGAAGACATGAGGTTTCTCCTCTCCACAGCGAGGTTTTGTCTACACTGTATCTTGAATAAGCTTAATGCCATCATCCATCCATCCATCCATCCTTCCATCCATCCATCCATCCATCCATCCATCCATCCATCCATCCATCCATGTTCTTCTGCTAATTCAGAGTCAGGTCATGGTGGCAGCAGGCCAAGCAGAGCGTTCCAGAAGTCGCCTGCAACATTTTCCAGTTCCTCTGGGGGGATCTCAATGCGTTCCCAGGTCAGATGAGATACATAATCCCTCCAGTGATTTCTGGCGCTCCACCCAGTTGGATGAGCCTGGACAACCTCCAAAGCAATGCACTGCATCCTAATCAGATGCAGGAACCACCTCAGCTCCATTCATTGCTAGCATTTCATTTTCACTGGTAGCAGCGACTCTACCCTGATCTCACCACCTTATCTCTGAACCCCGACGCCCCACCGAGGAATCTTATCTCTGCTGTTTCAAAACCAAAACAAAACCGAGAGAAACACATCAAAAGGCAGGAGACAGGACTGAGGTTATGTCATCAGATAACCCTAATTGATCCGTCTTCCTTCAGGTTGTTTCTCGCCTCCAAGTGATTTCCAACAGGTTACACCACCTCTGGAGCTCCAAACACCAGAGATAGCGATTATTTTCTGTTAGGACTAAAAGTAGAATCCATATGTGCCAAACAGGTAGCTTTCACTTTCTTTCCAAAATGCTTTGAAATCAAAAAACAAAATACTGTAGGTGGTGATCAGGAACAAATAATGATGTAGACTACAAGTTCCCAAAGACACACAGTATGTTTTAAATACAAGATCCTAATGAAAGAAAGTGGAATGGTTTTTGACAATAACGAAACTTCTTTTTAATCAACTCAAGTGAACAAAAACCCGCTGCAAACTACAGAAAACTCTCCATCCTCCTGTTACGCCCAAACACACGACTCCTGTCATTTCAACTTAAATTGAGTTCTTGACCCTGCAAACATCGCCCGAGGATTTCATCTCGAGTCTCTATTTCTATAAGTGTCACCGTTCAGGCTGACAAAAAAAACAAAACTGTCAAAATATCAGATCAGTATGACCAGCCAAATGAAATACGTTGCGTTTTGACCCCGCGGCGATCCGTCCACCGAACATCACAGAAACGTGTCGGGAAGCTGCTGAAATAATCTCCTGCAGATGGAGGGAAAAGCTGCTCACAATAAAAATCCGATCAAAAGCCACATGAAGGTTCATTTCATAACAATGCTAAACAGGCAAAGCAGGAACTGTACATTTGAACTTATTAGACGCGAATCCATACGCTCAGTTTTCATGTAATATTCAGCCCTGCAGCAAAACGCTCGGTGCCTCGAGTCGGAGCTTCGTAATTAGTCTCAGACTGTGTTGTCACCTTCTCCAGAGATCCCTGCTCCCTCCTCAGCTCCGGGTTTCCTCTCTCTCTCTCTCCACCTCCTCCATTATATCTCTGGGTCTCTCTATCGCACACAGATAACTCAACACTTCCTGTGCAAATTAATTTCCAACACGACTCCGACCTGATTGGACTTGCCTGTCAGGCCGCGGATGTTAATGAGCCCTGACGTCTTTCTCACAAAAGCACGAGAATTACTAATATAGCTACAACACGAGAGCGGCCTCCACCTCCCAGAGCAACACACGCGCACACACACACACACACACACACACACACACACACACACGATGACGTCGAACGGTGCGGTGGCTCTAGAGGGTCCGTTAAAGTTAATGGGAGCTTTGCTTGAGGCCCTGCTGGAGGCTTCAGGAGACATCCAGCATGTCGTCACTTGTTTCATACAGGTTCTACATGCAGGGAAACACTTTCATCATCGCTGCCTGTGTTTAAATAACACTGCTGTTGTGCAGTAATTTTTTAATTTCTTTTTTTACTGTTACAAAGGAAATCCGAATCAAACAGCTTGAATATGTCATGAGAACCAAATCTATTTATACGAGTCCATAATATGCACACTTAGACGCTTAGAATTTTGTTTTTTTGCTTGTAATTGCTGAGATCTCAGCAATCCAACAGGGCGGCAAGCACAAGCAGTTGATGATCAGACGGGTGATAAGCAATCCACAAGAAAACACAACTACAGTAAGTGTGGCTTGTCAGAGTTGAATCAGGAAGTCATTCTGTAATCTGTTAGGATAATACTTCCACACTTTGGCTTAAAGCGCACATATACAGGTCTCTAATCCTGTTTTTTGGGGTCATTTAGAATATGTTTACATGCTTAAATGCGTTCTATATGTGCAAGAGATTTTGCACATTTAACTTTTATTTGAATTCTGAGAGTTCTATTTCATCTTATTATAAACATTTTAATTGTAATTTTTTAAAAATACAGTACAGTTTTTTTTTATGCACAAGTTTTTATACCTCTAAATTAATGTTTTGTTAATACCCTCATGTCAGCTCAATCAAATTTATGGGTGTCCTGCGAAATGTAAACTGCTGCTGCAACATTACAGTTTCCCTGAGGGCATCAATAAAACGCTGCATCCCATCTTATTTATCTTAATGGTCAAGCACATTATCTTTCTCATATTGTACGCTGCTGCAGCACCTTCTCTCACTCTCTGTCCGAAACCACTGTCAGCTCCTGTCTTTTAAAGGCCTGGCAGTCTGCTCTGATTGGTCAGCCGGCTCAACCACAGCGAGGCAACGCCGGTTATGGATGGGAACCCCAGATTTATGAGTACAGAGATGTAGCTCTAGCGGAAGCTGCTGTAGCAAGGAAATAATGTTGGACTGCGAGGAAGCTGCTTATTCTCAGTTTGAGGGCCAACCAGCAGCTAAACAGGCATTATGCAAGTTAGTGACGTAGATAGGTAACAACCTAAACTTCAAACAAGGCATTTTTCAGGCAGGATGTGGCCTTTAGGTTTTGTAAGTTTGCAGACCTTTATCATGCATAAAAAAAGCTATAATGGTACGTGTCCACAGGGTCCATCATTTCCATGCTTTAACATAAGCAGACGCGCAATGCATTCTGATTCTGTTCTGCTCTTTGGGAGACGAAGCATCACGTTGTCCGCTCCTTATTTAAATAAAGTTGAGACTATTTCATGCAAATCACTGCTGCCCAGTATCGAGACACATTGCATGTGGAAACTCTCAAAAAGCTTCAACCATTTTCGAAACAGAAGACAGATTTCCCGCCTCAAATGTGCAGCCATGTTGGTCCAGTTTAAAATTCGGGAGCAGACAGCCCACAAGTGATGCCATTCATCTAATGGGTTGTAGCCAGTTGAGTGGCTGCAGGAGGGTGTGGTCTGCATTGGTTTTATCTTGGAAAGCACTTATCAGTCATCATCTGATATCGCCTGGTCACATGCCCATAATGAGACCAATGCTGGGAATCGGTGTGACCCTTTGCATTCAGAACGACACGTACCACAACACGCTGAATAAAAGGGAAAAACCCAAAGAGCATAATATGAGCTCTTTACTGAATAACATGCATGTAAGTTAAATATAGCCTGATTAAGCCTATTCAGTACTGAAAGGTATCAAAAAGTCAACACACTGGTCATCTACTGGGATCCTTCAGTGGCGAGATTGAGAGAAAAACAAACAGCCAAACACAGAGATGCGCAGAGAGTGTTTCTAAAACTAGATTTCAAATTTTCATCTGATCTTCACCTGTTTTCACTTGTATTTGCACCGAGGCTGACTCACCAAAACTACACAAAGACAAAAATAAACCCCGCATGCAAACTCAAATCTTAATCTTCCCAGTACTAGTGTTACTTTTGGTCTGTTGACTCCGGCTGTGGGAGAAGAAAGTTTTCTTTTTTTTATTTATGCTTTCACTTGTCTGATGGATTTCTGGCCTGGAAATGAGATCTCGGTTTAAACACTTGGCACTAAAACCTCACAGTTACCGGATAATTTACATGCCAAAACTCTTGTCAAACAAATATTTTCTCAATATATATTAATAAAAACCATAAAATAAAAACTACACTCAGCAAGCAGACACACAGCAAATGAAATTAGAACTCCAAGACGTAGCACATTAATCAAGCTGCAGCTCCAGCCTCCATCTAAATGAGCCATACATCACTGCAGCACATTCCCTCGCAGTATTTGGATGTTTGACTCAATGAACAGGCTCGTGCCAGCATCTCCACAAGCAGCTCTGCAGCTCACTTAGCTGAGTTGGCATCCTGCTGTTGTGACCCAAATACAAGCCTACTGCCTGTCTGCTGCGCTCTGATTGGCTGGGAGATGACATGAGAGAGAAGGTGGAGGAGGGGATGGACGGAGGGATATCTACTTCCATCCCGAAGAAACAGAAAAGCCACACATTTGCATCCAGCGTACGTCAAACTGCCTGCTGAATGACTCAAACATATGTGAAGGAAGATGCTCATTTGCGCATACGTTTAATTTCAGATGCACAAGTGTAACATCGTGTGTTTATTCCCTCTAATTCCTCATTCCAGCAGAGGACGAAGCAGCCTTTTAGGCTGCAGACGCGGCGTGAAATACACAGATTTCCGAGCCTCTAAGTTAGCGGCAGGGCTCAGACTTCTGAATTTTGCTGCAGTGTATTAACAAAATGTGTTTAAAATTAGAAGTCTGCCTTAACCTAAATCCACAAAAACAGCTCCTCGTCGCTACAGCTCTGCTCTTCAGCCTGGAGATTCCCAACAATAAGCCGTCTGCCACACTCCCGAAGCAATCGAGAGTTCTGCTTTTACCAAAACTATCAACTCCTGCCAGGCTGCATCTAGCTCTTAGAAATACTGATGCTGCTCCTGAAACATGAGGAGCATCGACAAATGAATTCCACGAACCAACATGTCACTAAAAATCAATTCCAAATATATCTACCTACTTTACTTAAGAGTCTAGACAGTAAATCACACTGAAAACATTCTTCTCTACTCAAACACACGCAGGTAAACATCACTCTCTGCTCTGATGTTTTTAAGTTTTGCCTGACACTACCTTGAGGACACGTGCCACGTCTTTCACGCCTCATTTCCGGCACATTCAGATGTTTTATTTTTCAAACAGGTGCACCAGCCCAGAGGCAGGAGTAGACCATGTGTTTTATGCATTTGAGTGGAAGTCTAACACACACACACACACACACAAAAATGACAGATTTCAAGTCGATTCCACCCATGTCATTGGGAAACAGATGTCATAGTCCGAAACTTAGATGATAGTTTATTAGGTACATTTAATAATTCTTAAGGGGAGAAAACTGGGACTCATTTATCCCAGTTAACACCTCTACAAATCGACTGCTTGTATATTGAGTTTAGTAGGACTGTGGTTGATCAAAGAATACTGGTCAACCGAAAATTGGAACTTCTTCTGAACTAATGAATGCATCATCTGTGTTGATTTAAAGCTTAAGATGCAGGTCTATGTTTGAACATTTTCTTTGGCCTCAAAAACACAATAATAGTTTAACCCTGGACGGCTATTTTCTCCTCATGAAAGCAACACTGGAGCTTGATCAATAAGAATTTGGTTGGATTAGAGCGTATCAACTCACAATTCCACCAACTGACCCTAGAAAACCTTAATTTATATTTCCTGGGAAGTTCTTAAACTTACTTTCTCTCTGCTAACTATTCCAAGTGGAAGCAGCAGAAAACTTTTCTTCCTCATCTCTGTCTGAGACATACAGCAGGAACACGCCTTGTACTTTAAGATCATGACTGGACGTTTGCATAGATGTGAGGAAAGTTTGTCCAAAATGTCTTTATAATTAAAATTATGTGACAATATACATACGGGTTGACGACACCATCTTGTCCAATTTACTGCGCGCTTTAACAGGCCTTCTGTCCAGACTCTTACTGTATTTATAGGGGCTTTATTTTATGTTACTTTTATCTTTTTATTTGTTTTATTTTTGCCTTAAATATATATTTCTTTATATAGCATTGGAGCGTATTTCCTTGTAAATGTGTACTTGTTTTGGTGTATATGTTTGAATGCCAATAAAAGGCTATCCATTTATTTATCTAAAATGACAACAAATGACGCATAAAGAGATGATCAGCTGCTGAACTGGGTGTGTTTGCGTTAACCATTGTGTGTTTTGTCACATCAACATTTCACGGTGCAGTAAATCCTACTTTCACCACGGATATAAGATTATAGGCTATAATGTTGAGCACATGCAGGGTCATTACGGAGGCTGTAATCTGTGGTGCTGCTGAGCTATGCTAAGAGGTGTCGAGCTTTCAGCAGACTGTCTGCTCAGCACGGCGACGCACACCGACACGCACTTCACGGGGCCGATGATGCACGTAGAGTCGGTGTGTGTTGACGCTCTGCAGCTCCCCAAGGCCACAGACCTGCTGAGTCCAACAGCTGCTCAGGGTCCAGTGTTCAGCCACAGTGTGTGTGTGTCTGTTTGTGTGAGTGTCACTGCAGCCAACACGGTGTCAGTGACAATGAACTGACTACCAACACCAGCGCTGCCCTCCCTTTCTATAAAACACACACTCGCAGCACGACAGCGTGTTCAGTCGAAACCCAAACATCCCAGCCGCAGAGCTTAGCAAGGAGTGTCAATCGATACGACACAGAGCTCACTTAAGCATGCATGTACACACACACACACACACACACACACAGATCAGTAATGGAGCTCCCAGACTCTCTGGCCCAGCGCCGGCAGAGAGGATCAGTCCTGCTCTGAGGGAGAATGAAAGGCGAGATGAGACAACAAGCCTCTCATGGGCGAATATTTGCACCCTAATTGACCCCGAGTCAACTTAATGCGTCTTTATGTGATTTCTCTATTGTTAACGCTGAATCAAAAAGACTGTCCCCCAGGCCTCGGTCAATTCATTTCAGTGGAACAGCTGCGGTCAGTGGATTCACTTGCTTATGCAAAGTGACCCTGCCTCCTAGAAATTACCTTTATTCTAATTTGCAGCATCCAATACTGTATCTCATCTGAAAGTTTAATACTTGCTTGTGACAAGAGCATTATTCAGACTTTCTATTAATCCTCATGAATCTGACTGGTCTGAACATTCACTGTAGCTATGAGTTCAGTATTCAACCCAAGAAAATGTTGGACTAAAATCACACCAACTCTTCAACCAACCTAAAGAAATGTTGATTTTCCATTTTTTTGTGCTGATTTTGCATCTTTCAGTAATGATGCTGCATCTCTTTGTGTTTTCTGAATTGTGTCCTTACTGGCTAAAGAGTGTTTTGGTGACTATGTTTGCATTCTGCTGGTGGCAATTGTTCATTGTGTGTTTTACAACAGAAAAGCTCCACAGTGACTTCAGACAAACTTACATTTAATCAAAACCATGCTTTCCTACCCTCCATAAAAGTGTCTTTGCTGCCTAAACTACAGGCAGTAGTCTGGATATGAACCCAGGTTTCTGACATATAGGAGTAGTGTGTTTTACAGACCCAACATCTACCCCGATCTCCTTCTGCCGACACTGAAGTTGTTCATAAAGTGGGCTTCATTCAAAAAAAAAAAATAAAAAAGATGCCTCTAAAATAGGGCTGCACAATTCATTCAATATTACGATCACAATTTGGGCTTCCCACAATTAAATGAACATGATTGACTGCAGTAGTGACGTTTTAAATACCTAACAGAAGCAACCCGTGTAGACAAAATGACTGATTTCAGCTTGGGTAAATCTGACATTAGAAGACCTCATTTCACTCTTTGCAAACTCAGTTTTGGTCACAAAGCTGTTTGAGTTACTTCGCTGCAGTAACTGAGTGGAGACTAGAGGCTTCTCTGTGCTTGTCCTCCTGTAGATAGCTTCTATTGTAGCATGTGTGAGGTGAAATAATAAGTAATAACAGTCCGCTTTCAGCACTCAACATCCAGCCCGACCTCCTCCTGCATTATAATATGGGTGGCAGTATTCTATATAAGCCCGCTTTATCAAATAAGAAGCAGCTTTGTTCTGCATCAGGTCAAGTTTCCAACTGATCAAATTAGTCACAACTAACAGTAAAGACATTAAAAGCACCGCAGTGTTAATATAACTACAATAAGTAGTTTTTCGTGCAACACAACTCTTTTAATATTTATTACTGCATACTTACAATGTACATTTTGATATTTTATGCTACTATTTTTCTACTTCCATTCATATTTTTAGGACATATTTTCTATTTATGTTTATCTTATATTTTTTCTGCAGCTTACATTTCTAAGACTTTAAATAGGTGCAACTGTAACATAAGCAGTTTATAACATAACTCTGCAACAGCTGCATGTGATACAGTTGATGCCTCTGCATTATTTCCACGGTAAACATGGAACACTGGTGGTGTCTTTATCTAAAATACTTGATGTTCATTGTTGTTTTTCACACAAAAACCAGCAGCACAACAGTAAAACTCTACACTACAGTCCTGGCAGTCTATCAGATCTATAATCAGCTCGCTGTGCTGAACATTTTCTACCTTTTAGTCTCTCATCACTCAACCCGCCTTTGCTTGTCTTTTTAATGTATTTCAAATTTCCAAGTGCATTAAGGAATTAACAAAGGAAATAAAAAAAAGCAGCATGCACACATTCACACACACATTAAGGCTGTATGTAAAAGCACACAATACGCATGGTTTGGCAGCGCAGCACTTCCCATTCAACAGCGCGCGCACATGCTCAGCGGCTTCCTGCTTCTCTGTCGGTCTTTCTGCCGGAGGCTGCAGAGGTGATTCCTCTACTCCCTCCATGATGTCTTCAGAGACACTCAGCTATTTTTAGACTCCTCTTTCATACGCACTCGCCATCCTCCTGACGGATCATCCTTTCAGATGCCCTGCCAGTGCTCAGTCTTTTATACATATCTTCTCCATCGCCACATTCCTCTGCACCTCTTTTGTTTTCTTTCCTTCTGAGAGACAAAAGCTGCCTTCTCTTTTTTTTTTTTAACCCACAACAGCCTTGATGATTTCTTTTGCTCAGTGACATTTTGCGAAAGACTTGACGGCGCAAATTTGTCAAGGTCAACGAGAACGAATCACCTAGCAGTGTTGTGAGTGTAGCAGATGGTGTGAGTGGGCATCATAGCTGGCATAAAAATGTCAGTTTTAATAAGATATATGGACGAAACAGAAATGAATTCAACCGAAAAGATAAATAAGATGTCAAGCACAGTGGCGGCTTCTCGACAGCAGTTTGTTATTTCTCTCTGTCACCCCTAGAATTAAAACTCCCTCCACGTTTAGCTTCTGACACCAGTTAATCAGACAGTTTGGGTGGACTGGGACCAGTCTGTGCTGCTCAGTGTCTTTTAGGGTCATTAGTCTTTTAGCTGAAGTCCATAACAGTCAAACTCCAGACAAACTTAATGTCCGAGCTCTTGTTTCATGATGCAGTGGTTAAAAATACCAACAGGTTTGTGTTTTAGTTAAAACTGCAAAGTTACTTGAAAACTAATCACAATTACAAATTTGGCTTTTTAACAGTTAAACATGCTCAACTGTGATACTGACACTTAAATTGCTCTCTACTAAGAAAACAACCCAAAGAGATAAAAATCAGTTGGTGTTAAGTTAGACACATCTAACATTGGAACACTTTATTTGACTTTCCTTAGTTTTTGGTCTCATCAACCTGCGTTGCTGCACTGCAGTAACTGAGTGGAGACTAGAAGCTTCTCTGTCGCTGAGCTAGCATGGAGGCATTCAGCCATGTTTGGCCATGTATTTTTCTTTACAAATTGATTTTATTATTATATATTTCTTGGCTTTCAAGAATCAACTCTGCAGGACAGACGGCTTTGTAAAATCAGTTTTTTATCCAGCGTCTCTGAAGGAAGCAGGGAGGACTTTGACCATGGGGTTGTGTTTGATGTCAATCAAATGGTGGACAC
>NW_007578119.1:391326-452378 GCF_000690725.1 Stegastes partitus | reverse complement strand
ACATTATACCAATTTTTTTGTAACGCATCCCACAAAAACATCTTCTCTTTTCTCTACTTTTTGTTTGTTGGGATCTGGTCACCCCAAAAACCTTTTCAAACATACTTAGTTTTTGACTTTGACTACATATAGACAGTTCTTGCCATTGCTCACACTAAGGCTGACAGGCAGGAGAAGTATTGTATGGTTTTCCTTCTTCTGCTGATATTCTAAAAAGACAGATCCAGTCTGCTTGAAGGTGTTTTGCCTTTGAAACACTTAGTGAACATTTGAACTGAGAAGAGACAGCTTGTTTTTGCAGGATTGAATTTCTGCCAAAACGCATCAAGAATTTCAAAAATGTTTCAAGGCACCATAGGCATTCATAAGCTGAAGACAAGGGATGCGTTTGAGGCGTCCTAATATATGATTACAACAGTACTGTGGCCTCTACAGCTGCTGTGAACTTATTGTTTTGCCTCAGGAAACTTTTCACTAACAAGAGGTGCTCGGAGTGACTGGCCCGTCTCCAAGGTCAGCAGATTTCAGTTTGTGAGGGAACAACAACAACAACAAAAAAAATCACTGAAGGGGAAAAAAAAAGAAGAGAAGATGATGAGAGAGGAAGGAGTTGCTGGTGAGTCGCTGCTGTCTCCATGGTTTCTGTCGGGTGTTGTGAGGAATGTGCTGTTTGACTCGGCGTGTAGGCGTCACCGCCACCGCCGCCACCTCTGAAGAAACTGCAGCTCACAATGACACCACTGTCAGCAGGACGCAAACAAACCAGCACGGCAGACGAGCGAGCGTTTCTTTTTGTGGCGGTCAACAGCAAGCGGTGCGCAGCATGTTTTAGGAAGAGCAGAGCCTACAACCAACAGTCCACTGTTAAGACAAAAAAAAAAAAAACAATGGCAAGAACAATTCAAAACCACAAAAATACACTTAATAAATTGGCTGGAGTGAACTTGTCAGCTACTGTTCACGTACTTCTGTGTCATTTTGGTTCACGGTGAGATCAAGGCCCCTTAGTTCAGCTTAAGGGGACTCATACAGCGCTATGATATTTATAACTTGTGTTTGATGTGGAAGAACTCGCTGGCCTGCACAGACCTTTGACCTCAGACTCATCCAACACCTCTCACCTCCTACAACAACCTTAAACATGATCACAGATTGCACTTCAACCCATACTGTCCTCTTGGTACGACCCACACACAGGTCAACGGTCATTTTCTTCAACTCATTTTCAAAAAACAGCTATGATGCTTCATCTCTCAAGAAAATGCCATAAAACTGAGATGCTAACGTTTTTAAGGGCTACTCTTGTGGCGGGAGTCATCTTCCTCGCAACGTAGAAAGCAAATTAAGCGTTGCGTTCACCACATAAACAGGTGTTTTCTACTCCAAACTATGATCTTTACCTTTACTGCTTTGGACATTTTGCAATGGATGTATTTTAACCCAAACCATAATCTTTTCCTGAACAAAGTGGTTTTGCAGCATAAACAAAAGGAAAAGTGAATGAAAACAGCAAGTGAAAACGCCACAAAACAATTTCACATGGGACTTGAACCCCAGTTTCCTCAGTGAAAGTCAACCCTCCTGCCCACTTATGGGGACTTTAGGTGACCTTCCAATGCAGAAACAGCCCATAATCCTCCCGCACATCCTTTCAGTTTTCATTGCTTTGTAGAATTTAACAGACATTAATTCCAAGTGTGCCAAAACAATAACAAATAGTAGCTACTGGATGTAACTACGGTTCTATGAGCAGGTAGGAAATAGAACAAAGTTTGTTATTTTAGCCTTTATGGTAAGTTGTACATTGATCGCGCCAAACTTGGAGAGGACAAGGCTGATACTCAACAAGGACATTAAGAGGACAGAGAATTGGCCCACTAACTTTAACCTGTCAACATCAAGACAGACAAGACAGCAGTTTTTCAGGGTCACTCAGAAGTAGCTATGCTGAAGTGGATACTTCCTTCTCGGCTAAAACCAGCCCTCAAAGAGGTTCCTCAGGGATAGTTCTGGTGGTTGCAAGTTCCCAACAAGCAACAAACGTTCAGGTCTGCAAGTTCCTGCAGTGGAAAAAAGCATTTTACTGCTCATTTAGTGTAAAGTAAAATAACCTCATGAGTCACATGACACACATGCAGGTCAACAGAAAAGAAATGGCCACAAAAATTGGAGGCATTTCATGTTTTATGGACTTTGCTATGAATGTAATACGGTTTGTACTGCTGACCAACGGAGCTACAACACATTTGGGTGTGAGACTGCGTTGTTTTCTTCCATTTTTAGACTTTTCTGAACACACAGGATACAGAATACTGTGCACACTGCTTCATTACTTGTAGCTGATACCTGACATCTCCTTCCTCGTGATTCTACGACACAATGAACACTGGTAACCTCTGATTGGCTGGGAAGCCGTGTGTGGTCTGTCATGTCTCTTGGCGAAATCCCAGCAAAAAGTTATCACTTTTTAAATGCCAAATCTGACAGTGAGCATCTTATCAGACAGAAACATCGAACCTGTCAGGAATCATCCAGTTGACAAACCTATTTATTAACATCTATTAAAGCACATCGACTTGGAATGCATGATATAATGACACGTGCCTGCAGCACTGAGCTCTTTAAATACCAGGAGAAGACAGCGAAAGTGTTTTTATTGCAAAGGTATTCCCATCACCCCACTCGCCCCCTCACTGTTCAGAAACTCATAATGAGCTGAGACCATCTAAAAACTCGCCATCGCTGAGAAATGATGAAAGCAGCGTTTCTGCCTGCACCATGAGAGCAGGCAATAAGGCTCCCTGTCTGCAGACCTGGGCGGTCATCACATGCACACACTGTAATTCTGAGTGGAGTGGATGTCTGATCTGCTAATTATGACTCCTTGGACTCGGCCGCTCCGTGACCAGAGGCCAGGAAGCCACGTTTTTAATTGGTCAGCTTTACGTAACACGGCGAGGCGAAGCTAAAGCGACTCAGGCGAAGATGAGCCAGGAAATAACTGGTATGATATAACTTCCGAGGAATAAAAAAAAAAAAGAGAGAATTAATGCGCAGAATTGAGAAAGAGGACAGTCGAGATGAGGACCTTTTCTCACTCGCTCATCTCTGGGAATGTCCGATCGATGGTAATCTGATCGGTGGAGCCTTTTCCCACAGCAGAGAATGAGGAGAGGAGAGAGGCTCTGTCACTTTAACTCAATAACTCGACATAACAGAGACAGATAGACAAACAGGAGGAGGAGGAGGTGAATGAAACCAGAGAGGCAACCATGATTTCTGCAATGGAGACTCCGTCGGCTAAAAGGAGCGACTGTAGCGTTCGAGTGAGTTTATTTGTGCAGCTGATTGGAGAAGTAAAACTGGAGGTGGCTGAGAGGGAGGAGCTAAAGGAGCTATGACTCATGCTGGGCTGCTTTTCCACCGCAAGACTGATAGAATGAGTGCAGAGAACAGAGGAGAGGAGATGTAAGGACAGGAGAGGGAAGGGAGAACATAGGGAAGTAAAGAAAATAGGAAATAGAATCAGAAGTGGAAAGATGGAGAGGAGAGAAGAAAGGATGAACAAAAAAGGAAGGAGCAGAGACAGCAGGGGAAAAAAAAGAAATGGAAAAGAAAAAGGCAATTAAGGAACAGTATTAAAAGTCATTAAATGGCCACCATCAGTTATTACTCCTGTCATCATAGATGTAGAGTTTACGGTAAATGCAAGAGATACAACCCCTATAAGAACACAAGAGAAGAAACCCATGCTGCCTCTATGTGGTGTTTTCCTTTACATAAATGAAGATGTTTTAACCATAAACTGACACAGACAAGAGATAAATCAGAGTAAGTTCACCAGAACGCCAAACTTTCTCAGATAGGACGCCCAGATGGCTGTTTAGTGTGTCCCAGGGCTTTCATCAGGGTGGTGAAGAAGAGGTTTCATACTTAAAACCAGCATGTCTTGGACATCTTTTGAACTACTGGTCATTTCTTTGGACGCTAACTAACTCTCCGAACCTCTAAACATACTGGCAATGGTTTTTTGACCCACAACAGGATGCTGATGGACGTCCTCCCACCCAACTCCCCATTCCTTAACCCCATTGTAAATCTTGTCCAGTCTCTTGCAATCAATCGCCCACATACACTAAGGTTTAACTCACAATTTACAATAACTATCATCAGAACTTTAGCCATTGTTTACATCAGAACATCCCCCTCCAGAGCACACTGTTATACTGACGACATGGCTAAACAATGTGACTGTCTTATCCGTACACACTGACACAAAGACTTGTCATTCTGGTGGCACTGACATGTTCACTGGCACAGATATTTACTTTTGAGAGATGAACTAAGGATTTTGTGCAAGTAGCTGCCTTTTGCAGGTCTTCCATGCTGTTTTGCTATTTGCACAAACTGTTCTGAGAAATGCACTTACTGTTTTGCAAATGTCGAGGATGATTCGAGAAATGTACCAAAGCGACTGAGAAAAACTGTTAAAACACCCGTTTATAGGATCTATTCAAACATTTTTGATCTGACAGGAAGGAGAGCAGAAAGAGTTTACCATGTGTCTTCTCTGAAAACACAAAAACATGGTGCGACAAATAAAAAAAAAAAAGGAGCTTCCCTGGTATCATCCTTCACACTCTCTCCGTCTTTCTCGCCACTGAATGCAATTTAATTACCTCACCCCCTCTCATTTCCTCCCTGCTCCCTGAGGAGGGGAGGAGAGGAAGATGAGAGCGATAGAAAAGGATAAAGACTGAAAGAGAGCTGACGACGCTGCGAAGAGGAGGATAGTCGTCTTTCTTTTTTTTATTTAATCTCATACAAGTGTTCGTAGTAATAAAGCCTGATGAGTCACAGGGATCATCCTGTCTGAAGATACTAAGACGCTGAAACGACAGGGACAAAAGGGAAGGAAAGGAGGTGAAGAGGAGGAATTCCTTTCTTCTTTTTTGACAGAAAGTCAGACTTAAATAAATATGTAAAGACAGAGAGAACAAAGAGTGTTTATGATGCACACCTGGATTTCCTCATTAAGGGAGACACCAGTTGTTTTTTTTCTGCATCGATATTTATCATCATTACTCTCATGATTTGTATGAATGACTAACATGTTGAAATGAACTAAACCTGCGTCAGCTGCAATTTAAGGCTCTGCATAGTTGGGTCAATTTCCAAAATGAACAAGACTGGAGGGTTTCAGCTACAATATTTATATTAGTTAAGTTCTGTAATGTATAATAAAGTAGCATCTAGCTTTATTATTACATTACTTATTCTCCATAATTAATAATAACTGTAGGGTCTCAGCCTTAATATGTATTGCAGCCGGGTAAAGTAGTATTTTATTGAATTTCTGTCAGGTTTAATCACTTGTATGTGAATTATTCAGGTAAAAATCACACCTGAAGTAACACTGCAGGATCTTTACAGTTTAGTCTTGTTCAGTGTCTTTCATAAAGTCAATCATAATCCTTCTTACTGGAGGCATTTTGGCACAGCAGTGGTTGTCCTACATGTGCTATATATAAACATTGCTGGACTTAAATGTTTTATCTTGGCATTTGGCATTTGTTGCACTGTAAAGCACTTTGTACCCTTGTTGTAAAAAAGTGCTATGCAAATAAAGTTATTGTCATTATTTTACTCATTTTTAAGTTGAATTAAGTTTCTGTCATGTTGCATTCTTGTTTGACAAACAGATTCTTACCAAAGCAGCTAAAATTCAGAATGCAAACATCCCTGTAGTTGGAAATAAAATCACAATGAAATGATCTTATGTCATGGATGATGTCAAACTGGAATAAAATAAGCTGAAATAAGGAGTGAGAAATAACAGATGTCATGCTGCCTTGATTGAGTTATGAAAATGTTTAATATAACCGCTGTCTGGCCAGTTTAAGCAGCACTCAGGGCTTTATTTTGATCTGTAAACTCCTTTTGATAAAATGTAGCTGCACCTCTCCGTCTTTTCCTGACAGTGTCCTCACATGACATGAACTTGTAAAACAAAAGCTTGCAAAAGGACCTTTTATTTTGTTAAATTCTCTTTCCCAGAAGCTAAACAATGAAGTTTCACAGCAATAAATTCTGCTGTTCGGTTACTTGGATTCTCCACCATGAAGATTTTATCTTAATGTAATAACAAAGTGCAGTGAAGCTGTAAAATCAGAAAATTAATGGGCCCTGCTTGGTATGTAAAAGTCAGGCGTAATTGCATGTAGAGCCTAAAGGTTACTTCTGGCAGGATTCTATATTTTCTTAATGTCAAAGGATTTCAGTAAAAAGCAACAATGAGTGCATCCTACGAACAGATATGTGAGTGTTTATATTGTTTCTTTGCATCTTCCTGCCGCCCCAAATGATCACGAGAAGATCGAATGTGACTCCTGCTAAAAACTACTGTATCCAGCTGTTTTATTTCATCGCAGAGCTTTTTTAAAAATGAAACCTCAAATTATCAGGGTTACATTTCAGTTGGTACAAGGCAGAAAGCACAAAGTAATCTAAGGACCAACACATCGTCAGTTGTGCTGTTTTCATGAGATTTGTTGTCATTAGCAGTAATACCAGAGGTTGTTTTTTTTAGATTCAAGCATGCTAAAATGCAAACTCTCAGGCCAAAGCGTCTGCACCGCTTCGGGAAAAGATCTAAGAATAGCAAAGTTGTCTCTTCATTTGTCATCCGTGCAACAATTTAGTTTTCTGGTGTGTGATGAGCTGTGCAGTCTCTCAGGGCCGTGAGCAAACCCTGCAGGCTTTTTAGTCCTGTTAGTCCAAACAGCAGCGGTCTGATACCTTAAGAGTTGTGACTGAAGAAAACTGGACAAACATGCACAAAGACTGGACTGGAAATGTAAAGCACAAGCAGACAGGCTGGTTGCGGCTCTAAATCACATCAGTGTTCCTCTTTAAAGCGACAAATGTGCCACCAGCAGAGAGACAAAGCATCCTGCCTGACGTCTGCAGCAGCTATGAGCTCATCCCCCCTCTCCTCCGCCTCCCTCCACCTTTATTATCTAGGCCTAAAAAAAGACACCACCACCCCCCCTCCTGCTCCCAACAAATATGCCCATTAACAGCGCTCAGGACACTATGCGCTGCCATTCAGCCTGACAGGAGGCTCACCGCTTTGAAGAGGAACAAATGATCACATTTTTTGTCTGGCGGCTGGATTTTATTGTCTGCTGCTGCTGCTACAGGGCCTGAGCTTGTTTGTCACAGAAAATTAGAGGAGACACATCTACGGGAAGATAATTTGTCATGTTAAAACAACATTAAATCAGAAGGGGATTTTTTTTTGCCAAACCTAAAATAACCTCAATTAAATACTATGCGTGGCTGGTGGCAGTAAAATTATCTTCAGAAGAGCAGAGTAGATGGAGTTGGATGATGAAATTTACGGTTTTTAAAATCTAAAAATTGCTTATTATAATATCAATCAATGCATTAACTTTTTGCTTAGAATGTATTCTTTAAACCTGCTACAACAATTCAAGGTTCATAGTCTTTTATTGACACATCCAGCAACGTCTGTTTTTGACTTCTACCAACTCAACACGCTTAGTTTCTAAAGGCTCAACTGGAGCTTTTAATCTCCATCTACAACTGTCTGCAGAAAACTAGATAACGGTAGAGACAAATCAAAACAGACCAAAGTACTCAGACTTGGATTCAACACCTGCCTGCAGAAAACCACATTACAGTGGAGACCAAAAACAGAGCTACAAGACATCCAAATTACAGCTAAAAGAGAGTAAATATTCCAAATTCAATTCAACAGCTGCCTGCAAAAAACCACATATAGTGGAGACTGAGAAAAGAGCTATAAGAGACCAAGAAGAGACTGAAAATGGAACTAAAAGAGAGTAAATATGTGGACTTGGATTCAACAACTGCCTCCAAAAACCACATCATGCTGGATATTGAAAAAAGAGCCAAAAGAGAAAAGAAGAGACTGAAAATAGACCTAAAAGAATCCAAAAAGAGCCTGAAAATACATCTACAAGAGAGTGAGCAATTGGACTTGAATTTAAGAAACTGCCTGCAGAAATAAACTGCATTATGGTGGAGATTGAAAAAAAGAGCTAAAAGAGAGCAAGAAGAGACCGAAAATGAAGTTAAAAGAGAGTGAATATTTGGACTTAAATTCAAGAAACTACCTGCAGACAACAACATTATGGTGGGTGCTAAAAATAGAGCTAAAAAATATCAGAAGTATAGTTTCAAGAGAGTGAATATTTGGACACAATTTCAAGAAACTGCCTGCAGAAAATTACATTATAGTGGGGATTGAAAAAATGAGCTAAAACAGACCAAGAAGGAAACAAAAATTGAGCTTAAAGAGAGCAAGTATCTGGATTTGGATTTAACAGCTGCATTATATATGATATACATTAATATGAAGACTGTGAAATAAAGCAAATGAGATATCAAATACTGTTCAGGAGGTTGTTTCATCAACAAATCAGTTTCGGAAAACCTGAATTGCAGCAGATATTCTGCTATTGAACCTGTTTAGTTCAAACATGTGGCGATAGTCATGATGTCTTATCTCAGACATCAACAAAAAGCAAAAGGAAGGAGGTGTGAATGAACAAACCTCCAGTTTACCAATGAAATGACATTCAGAGAAATGATAATAAGAGATAGGCATCGCTACTTATTAGATTATGTGTGTGTTTGTCGACTAAAAACACTTTCTGTTCTGTTGGGAGGGAAAGCTTTCAAAGGTCAGAGAGCTATTTTTCGTTTCTGCTAAATGTCTCAATCAAATTTAATCTCAAGATGGTACAGAGAGGCTGACATTTAAAGCCTGTGTACAACCAGCAGCGACTTAAACGTGGCGGTGCTCCTCGTGTGTTCAGGGACGCTTTATTGGACACTGTGTAAGCTAATAAACAAACAGAATGAGGCAACACGAGGAGAGCTGCCCAGAATGCCCCGGTGAATGGGAATATTGGCTCCAAAAACAAGGGATGGGTGTGCACGGGGATTCTGGGAGATGAAGTTTTAGTTTGTTGTGCTTACTTCACGAGGAAACAGCAGCTCAGTCCAAATCCAGGCCCCAATTACAGCTCAGACTGGAAGATACAGTATGAAGGCCAGATGGGATACTGGCACAAGAAACATGCCACCCCGTCCCCCACCCAAAAGAAACACCAGTCAAACCACACACGCAGCTCAGTATCCCTGAACTGACTGGCTTTCAAAGTGTTCATTCACCTCAGAGGCAGCTAATGGTGCTTGCGCTGCTCCACAACATTCATCTTAACCTACTTTCCAGCAATAATCTACATAAATACTCCCCAATCTCCAAGGAGAGGGGATGGCAGAAGACAAATTGCAGCCCCAAGGCTAAAGTAGAGTATGTGCATGTTTGCGTGTTTGTCTCTTGGCTGATTTGGAGTCCTGTGCTCCCGAGGCTCGCAGTAGATCAAAGAAATCCTGGCAGCGCAGCTTGTTTCATGGAGCTGTTAAATGCAGATGATTCTCCAGGTCGTCATTTAGACTCGCGGCGTGCTGACACAAATCACTCCGGCCATTTCAAATTAGCAGCCGCTCCCCGGGGCTCCTTTGTCTTCCAAAAGCTGAAGGTTAGATAAGGAGTGAATGCGCTCCAATGCTGCAGAGACTCACTGCAGTGTGCTGGTTCAGCACCGCGGACAGCTCCTCCTGCACTGCAGCCCGACCCGCAGGTACACAACCGCTAGTACTGCCACCAGCACATACACAGTGGTACTGCTGTGACTAATGACAACACTACTGCTGAATGTACTACGGGTAAGACATGCAGTACTACTAATACTACTGCTGCTGAGGCCACAGCAAATACTGCCATTGTTTTTAGTGTCACCGCATAAACCAGCAGCACAAGTTGGGAAATGACTGATTTTACTGCTGATAAGTTGAGCCAGAGCAATATGCTGGTTTGGCCTCACTGTGTCAGTGAGCAGATAAGAGCAGCTTCCTATTAAATATAAATATATCAAGTATCAGCCAGTCTGTGGTCTGAAACAGTGTTTATCTCTGACCTAAGGCTCAACCAATAAGGTGTTTTGAGGGCTGATTGTGATGCAGATTCTTGGTAATTAAGGAGACTGATGCCAGATACTTGGAGCGGACACACATTTGTAGTAAAAATTAAAATCTTAAAGGCAAAATTTGAAACAACACAAATTGAAACATGAAACTTTGTTGAGCTTGGCTTGGTTATTTGTGTTTTATATATGTTTAGTTGAAACATAACTTTTCAGCATTTAACCTTAAGTGTTCATTGGCTGTTACTCCTGACGCTTAGCCAATCAGATAGCGCTGTGGGCGGGACGAGTGGTGACTACAGACAGAGAGAGATGCTCAAACCCAAAGAAACACATTTTAAAGCTAGTTTATGTTCAAAAACATAACGAACAACAAGTAACACAACATGTAGGGTGGAACCCAAGGTATTTACAAACTTTTGATTTGTGACAACAACAACAAGTTTTTAGCAAATTTTGCATAAAAATTTCTGTTATTCTGCAAACACCTCATTCATCAAAGACTAACTGGTGCTTCGAGGTAAACGCTAACATCACAGTCACTCTGCTAACATGCTTAGTTTAGTGTGTTAAGATGCTAAAAATCACTAAAGGTGACGTACAGCTGCTGCTGTTGTGAATGAGATTAGTTTTGCCAGTGTCTGGCTACTGGATACAGTGAGGTGGAACGATTTGGGAAACATGTCTAATTGGGATTTCTTTAGACAGAAATCCTGCTTCAGGCCACTATTTACTGTCAAATACATTTAAAACATGAGAAGGAGCATTACAACAGGAGATACCATCAACAGTGTGACTGTCATACAAGGATGAAGTATGAATTTGTAAAACCACTGACAAATTCTGGATCGGAAACGCTGCAAAATGTATAAGATGTGGCTCTTAAACAACAAGATTGGGCTTATATCAGTGGAACTGCAGCGTGCATGCTGAAGTGCATTGGAAACACTGATCAATGAGCAGCATTAACAACTCCTGCAAGTTTCAATCTGCTCCAATTCAATAGAATTCACAGCATTAGTCTCAATGATCAACAGCCAAACCTGATATTTCCTAAACTGTAACCCTGCATTGTTTCAAATTGCGATTTGAAATTGTTTTGTCCTAAAATAAACCTCATGGTGGCACTAGAGGAAACGTCAGGGTATCATCAAATCATTAAAAACATCCTCTGAGATTCATGAATGTCTTTACAAATTCTTGTGATAATCCATAAAGCAGATTATGAGAAATTTCAGTCTGAACCACAGCGGTGGACCAAACATCCCTCGAGCAGAAGCTGGATACAAGTATAAAAATAAAGATTAAATGAATAAATCACACTGAACATCACCTGACCCTGGTCTCCCGGCTCTCTTGCTCCATTTCTTATCTTTCTAAATGCTACATAAAGTGATGTTTATCCATCTAACCCGTCTCTGTGCCTCAGTGTGTAATATGCGATGCTGCTGAGCGAGCTGAAGAGCCGAGCTGTGAGTCTCTGTGGGCAGAGGCCGAGACCTCCACACGGCTCCGAGCTGCAATCAAAGGCCTCCGCAGGCCGACTGACTGACAGCGAGGAGCCCCGCCGACCGCCAGACGCACCGCTGCCGTCCTGTCTGACTACACAAAACGCACAGCAGCAACACACTGCAGCAACACAGGAGGAGCAGGGACACAGATGGGCTTCACTTAAGGAATTCCTTCGCCTTTCGCTGACACAACTGGGTTTCTACTGACAAGCATGATGCTCAGCGGAAAAAAAAACTGGGACACGACCCCCTCCACCGCTAATCCCCGTTATGTTAATATGCCAAAAGTGGTGCCTTTCATTATTATCAATATGGTTATAAAAAAAAAAAGGCTTAAAGCCTGAACCTTTTATTCGCCTTTAGGGAATGAAATTGCCTGCGAGCCTCCAAAATACTTTTGTCTCTTCATCAAATTCGTCAAGTCCTAGAAGACGAATCTCTGCGTGTTTCAATATACGGCACTTTCACAGCAGACAAAGGGATTCCCTGAAGTCTATGTGTGAATTGATGGAAAAGTGGAGCACGAGTTCACCAGCAGAGTGATGAGGGGGTTTATGAGGATGGGGGTTTAGGGGGTTTTGGAGCTGCTGCAGACATCTGTGAGATGGAGGTGGAGGTGGTGGTGGTGATGGAGGGGAGGTTGGTGGGTTAAGCTGTCATTGCTCTACATCCCGTCACCCCTGGAACAACGGGTGGAAGGCAAAAGGACGTGGGGGGAGATAAGGTGCGAGGCAGCTTGATCCCACTCCAATCCTTTCTGTGCAGCGGTGGAAACCAAAGCAAATCCCCAAGTAAACAATAGATCCCCCATTCTGGCCTCCATATTTGCAGCCCCTCCCTCCCGCCTCATACTGTACACGACTCTCCCAAATATGACTCCCCCCCCCTCTTCTGGAAGTGAGATCCTGCACCCAGTAATCCCAGAAAAGCCGCCTCTGGGGCAAAATGGCAGCAGAAATGACTCTGGGGTTGATCCGTCTGTCTGTCTGAGACCGTCTGCTTCGATCTTCAGGTTTCACAGCGAGACAGTGATCCCAAACCAAACCGAGAAACAACGAGGAGCAGGAAAATTTCATTCTGTTCAGGAGACAGTCTAGAGTTAACTCTTCATTTTGTACTGCTCACTTCTTCTGCTGCGAGATACCAGCACTACGTAGAACACAGTTACATGAATAGAAACATGCAGTATATGTATCAACAGATTAGATCTGTTCTGTCATTGTTGACCACTGGTTCAAGTGTATTGTACAAGTGAGTTTGCTTTTTTTTTAAAGAACATTTGAGATGAAACAGTGACTGTGAGATTGAAGCTTTGACTGTTAAGGATGTTTGAGGGGTTTCGTAATTTTAGTGCAGTGCAGCAGGACCAGGCTCTTGAATAAACGGGCAAGTGGTTACAAGTGCTGTAAGAAACAGAAATCATATCTACTCTTCAACCAATCCACTGGTTACAGGGGAAAAAAAGAATCAGAAATAGAAAATACAACTATATCAACTAATGATCCAGCACCAGAACTATTGAGGAATATAACACAGACAAGTTAGGTGCTGCTTTTTGGTGATCTGATACGTTGGTTGTTGAGCTGCAATACACAAACTGCTCGTTGCAAAGTCTGCAGTCGACCTGTTGGCCATCGGTTAGAACACAATGCAGCCACGCTGATAACCTCTTTGACATGGTGTCAGTCAGTTTGGAGTCGACGCTAAAGACGTGTTTAGTAGTTCAGCAGTTCAAAGTTGTGAAGGATGTTCACAGGTAGCCTGTTCCCCCCCACTGTCAAAAATAACTGATTAATCCTGGAGAGCTGTTGATGTAGCATTTTTCACCTTGTAAAAGTAACACCAATGGCTGTCTAACCAATGAGTATTTGGTCGGACAAGAGCACACTGACCAACCAATCAACCTGGAAACTACAAGTGTAAAAGCTACTGTGCCCAGACAGGTGGACTGTTGTTGGGCCAAATTAGTGTCTTCAATCCAACTGGTTGTGTGTTTCAAATCTTGAAATCAAACTCGAGGGCAAAAAGCATCTAAAACAAGCAAGAAGTGATGCTGGCTGTGCTCGAAGCCCAACAAAACATCGAGAAGGAAGAGTCCAAATGTTAGCTGACATCTGTGCATCACAAACTTCAGATACTGACTTGTTTATCTGGTTGAACTTCCACGACTAAGATTAACGTCTCACTGTAACTGACATCCATCTGGTTTTTATTTTAGACTGATGCATCACTATGATACGGTACATGACAATAGGATGTCTCTGAATGAAATACTTCATGTGAAGGAAGTAGTGACTGCATTTTATAAGGCAGAAGCCGACAGTTGTTACAACTGTCCATCTGACACACATGTAAACACATTCAAAATAAAACTGATAGTCAGCACTTTAATTTCATAGCCATTTTTCTCATTTGAATTGCTGCACAAAACATACAATAGACAAAATTATAGAGAGAAAACGACAAAACCAAGCACTGCAGTTAATCAAAGGCACCTTTATTATTTGTCACAATTGTGTTTTGCTCAGTTCAAAGCAGGAGTTATTTTCTCTTTGGTTATTTAACAGAAAAAAATCAGCGTTCAATGGCCTGAGATGTTCTCTACTGTCACTTTCAAACCGTCCACATGTTTATCATAACTGGTTCAAAAACTGAAGTCGCTCTGCAATCCTAATGGCATTT
Organism: Stegastes partitus; assembly: GCF_000690725.1. Lineage (NCBI taxonomy): Eukaryota > Metazoa > Chordata > Actinopteri > Pomacentridae > Stegastes > Stegastes partitus. The sequence continues at coordinate 438,145 of NW_007578119.1, read as the reverse complement.
CTATAGGACAGTTTAGGTGTACTATATATACATGTATACACAGTATACAGCACACTGTTGAAGTAGTCAGTCAATGAGCTAGACCACCTAGATACAAGGAAAACTACAACCAGTCTTCTATTAATGGGGGGACATCTGTAACCAAGAATCTGCAGCCAAAACTACAAAATCGGAAGTTTCCTTTAAGAACCGCAAGAAGCTGATTCACTCTGGCTCCTCCTCAGTGACTGCAGTAACAGTCATACGAACCACAGACTTCACAGACTCGAGCATTAATGAGCCTGTATGCAGCCTGTTCATTCTACATGAACTGACAGAGCTTCCACTCACTCATCTCACCACTTCTCGGTATGCACAAATCTCACTGATGACGTCAAAACGTGACGTCAGCCCCTCGTCCCTGAAGGAGGCGAAGTGGAACAACAACAGCATCAACAGAAAAAGAAAAGATTAAAGTGCAGTGGGAGGCTGAAAAATACAGCAGTGCCGGTGTTCCTGTTTTGCTCTCTTTTAACTCTCCGGGGGGGACGATGAAGGGGTGAGCGCTAGCTGGGAGCTACATGGCCTCCTCCACACAGACTGCTGCAGTCCCCCTCCTGCTGCGAGAGCCAACAGCCTGCAACCACACTCCAACTGACGCACACCCGCAGCCACAAAACACAGGGAGGTACGCAACTGAGGTTGCACGAGTCAAACTGTTCAACTCGAAGAACTAACAGCCTTTTTAAACCTCTTTTCTTGTTTCCAGACCGCGTTACATGAGTTTGCATCACGAAACATATGTGCAAAAACTGGAAGACGGCGCTCGTGACCGGCTGAGTCACTGCCTTCTCATTTAAGGACTCTGCATTTGCCGGTTTCGGAGCTCCTCTAAGTCCACCTGCAGGTACCAGATGCAGCGGGGAATGCTAAGGGGGGGATGAATTAGTAATAGGAGATTAATCAATAAAGCGTGTTTTCACTGAAATTTGAATTTTACTGCCAAAAAAAGACCAATAAATATATGTATGCACGGGCTCCAGTAAGCTAATGATTGATTGTGTATTCATGCCTTAAGCTGGATTTATCTTCTGCATAAGGAGGCTATAATGTACCTGCAGCACCACCTGAAAAATGCAGCAATGACAGGGATAAAACATGAAGGCGTTTTAAACTGCAGGAGCTTGGAGGCTGTTTTAGGACATCAAGAACAAGGGAAAGTAGTTCAACGTCAACAAGATTCGCTCTATAGGCTAACACAACAAACCTTGATTTTTCTATTTCCTATGAGCTCAAAGAACTGGAGTAGCTACTTATTTGTCGTCGCTGTGGTGCACTTGGAGTTAACGTCAGGGTCAAAGCTGTCAGATCCAGAAGTGAATGGAAACAGAAAGGCTGAAAGAGCTGATTAAGGGGTCGGTCTTCTAAACGTTTGTGCCACCTCGCACCATTTCGGAGGTCCTGCAGTGGAAATCCAAATTGGCTGAGTGTGCATTCTTGACATGCTTCAGATGAAATAAAGCCCGACAAGGCCTGATCACAAACAACATGTTGCAGCGTTGTCGAAGGGGTTCAATTTGGACACAGAACTCCCACTAACCCCTTGAGTCAACTATAAATCCAGCTGTGTGAACAGATAGTCACACAACGCTGCCCAGTTATGCACAGTTACAGTTCGTTATACAACCAGAGGCTTCGGAAAAAAAGCTTTTAGGTAAATTACACTAGAGGAACAGGCACTATACGAGCATCGCATTCAATAATACAAATCTCAAAGTTCGTCTGAAACACATTTTGGAAAAGCTGGTCTGTCAGAAAGGCATCGGTATGTATTAGAAGAATTTGTCACCGTGACTGACAAGCAGATTTTCAACTGTTAAACGTTCTGCACAATGTACGTCACAATACAAAAAGAGAGGAACTCTGAAGGGATACGTAAGGAGATTGTTAATGTTTGGTGTGGTTTGTCCGATGTATCCCTCCACTGACAAGCAGGCTACGGTTACAGAGGTAACTAATGAGAGCAAATTATTTTATTCACCATAATAGAATAAATTCCAGCCATAAATACTATGATTCTGAATCTTAACAGTGGTGAAGAAATGTGATCAGAACTATGATCACCTGTTTACATAAAAGCACTTCTGTCCAGTCCAACCACTGGACAAAACCAAACTCCACCAACATTAAAACCCCTGACAGATGAAATGATTAACATTGATCATTACATTACCATGCAATGGTCTGTGAGGACCTTGGTTCCTGACCTCTGACTGTATATAAAGATAAAACCTTCATAGGTTCCCTTCACAGCACTGTTTAGCCTCACTGTGGTCCCTCTGGAGGTCACCATCTTGGCAACACTTGATTCCTCGTAACTTCTGGCAAAAAAAATGAGCAAAGAGGTGGAACGTGAGTGGAGCAGAGATAGCAATGCAAATATTGGCCATTGACTCTCCTGTGATGGCATCCACCTGTTACTCAAAGCGGCCTCCATCTTAAATATGCATAACTGTAAGTCTTAATGTAATTCAAACAGGTGAGGAATGTAAAAATTTGCCAACTGTAGTCATGAAGGTGGGCATTAGCTATAGAGACCAAAACATTTTTTTTTTTTAAATACAAGTTGTAAAAACGTGTTTATTTCTGCTGCAAAATTGGACACTTTATGGGGCTATGAGTCACTTTTGAAGCCAGCCTCAAGTGGTCAGTGGTGGAACTGCAAGCCTTGGAGATTGTTTTTTTTGGTTCTTATGTTGACACATACCACCTACCTAAACATTGTTCCAGATCAAGCCCCCTTCTGTAACAGCAGCAGCCTTCAAAATCCCCTCAGATCCCCGTCTGAGTAAACATCTGTGATCTAACCAATGGAGACCCAACTCTGCAAGGACGCAAAGGATCTACTGCCCTTTACCCCCAGAGGTTCTGTGTCCATGTTAAGACAGTATAGAGCTGACTTACACAGTATCAGACAGGTGGTTTTAATGTTGTGGCTAATCAGTCTATGATGAGCAATTGAAGAGCAGCCAAACATGGGGTCAAATGGGGATGTAGTTAATGGAATACACACACAATTAGGATTACTTGTATACCAATGAAAATCTGATCTAATACACAACGCAGCTACATTTCAGGGGGAGCTTTCCCCATCTGCCTGTCTCGACTGGAAACTGAAATCATACCCTGGAAGAAAAGAAGACTCACTCTTCCATGCATTTTATAATCATTAAAATAACATTCAAATCCCCGTTTGGTAACTCCACTTGCAGTCCAATTTACCCATAACGAAAGGGTCATTTACTGTTCTCATTTAAAACAGAGCCATGATATCATTTTATTCACCATCTCAGGCGGAAAATCTCCTTTATTGCTGCCTGAAGCACTCGTGTCTTACCGAGCCCCAATATCAGCGAGCAGGACCACAGGCGACCGGGGCGTGACGACTATCTGTCTGCCGGCGTTCGGACCACGTGAAATACGATATCTGTGCAGTACGGGGTTTAAAGATTAAAACAACAGCAAACAGATATAAACTGGCTTTACGTCAGCATCTCGGCTTTAAATCTGGAGCACACGCAGGATGCAGCAGCAGCAGCAGCTCCAGGGGAACAGCACTCACAGAGGATATGTTATCATTTATTCATTACAGATGTGTGACTGCAGGACGGCTGCTCGGCCCAGAGGGCGACTATGATAATGACGCCGGCTGGAACATTACAGTAAAATAGCAATGTGATATGAAAAGAGACAAAGGATTTTCAGTGAAATACTGAGAAGGATGGCGCACGGGAACGTTTTAAAAAACATGACTATTTGATGTCTCTATGAGAATTAGATGATAAGATCGATATAAGCTTAATCTCATTTCATTCCGTTTGAACATACAATACAATATATGGCCAAGAGCATTATAAAGCAGTATAAACGGATGTCAAAACCTGGCTCCTGTAAGGAACAGCTGAACATGTCGTGCTGCTACAGTCTGCTGCGTTCAGGCTTTCTAACACATGTTTAACCTGGCTGCAGGGATTTGCTCCCACTCAGCCACAAGAGCATTAGAGAGCTCTAACACTGATTTTAGGTGAAAAGGCCAAATGAAAGGTGTTGGACAGCGCTGAGGTTAGGGTTCTTTGCAGGCCAATCAAAGTTCTTCTACACCTAAACTGGGAAAAGTGTGTTTTTAAACAGCTGGTTTTGGTGCAAATGAGGGCTGCAGTAAACCAGAGAAAATCTTGGTACACTGAAATTGTACCTACTGTTCAGCCAATCAATCGGTTGTCGAGGGAAAAATGCCGTGCAATCTACCTGCTAGCCTTGTTAGCCTAAATGAATTATAAATCAATATAAAAAGCTTGTACTTGATGCACATTAAATGATTTGAATCTGGTTATTTTATAAAGTTGACACATGAGAAATAACCACCTGTTTGAATAAAATGCAGCCTCACCAACGGCTTCTTTGGCTTGGTGTCAGTCAGTTTGGAGCTAACTGATTTAACGTTTGGTAAATGTTTAACAAGTTAGACTTCGGGCTAAAAATTGTGAAAATGTAGGGGTTCACAGGTAGTGTGTTCCTGCTTTGCCAAAAATAATGAAATAATCCTGAAAGTCTGTTGATGTCGCCCTTTTTTTTCCATAGGAAAGTAACACTGGTGACTGTCTGACCAATAAGAAACTGGTCGAACTGGAGGCACGGTCATGATGAAACAAGAGACAAACATAAACTCTATCCATCCATCCATTATCTATACACCGCTTAATCCTCACTAGGGTCACGGGGGACTGGAGTCTATCCCAGCTGACTTAGGGTTGAAGGCAGGGGACACCCTGGACAGGTCACCAGTCTATCACAGGGCTACACGTAGAGACAGACAACCAAACACACTCACATTCACACCTATGGACAATTTAGAATCACCAGTTAACCTCAACATGTTTTTGGACCTTGTGGGAGGAAGCTGGAGAACCCGGAGAGAACCCACACTGCACAGGAAGAACATGCAAACTCCACAAAGAAAGATCCCGGGTGTCCTCACCGGGACACGAACCGGCGACCTTCTTGCTGCGAGGCAACGGTGGTCACCACCAATCCACTTTGCAGCCCACAAACATAGGCTCAATGAGAAAAATTCAGGAGAACATTGTCGTGACAAAGAACACTGTATGGCCTACAGAAAAACCACTGAGCAACAGCACCAGGGTACAATCAAGTATGTAGTCAGAGGTGTCTGCATACTTTTAAGCATATTTGCACCAGCACTTTTTTAGCACTATCACCTGAAATACCATTACATGATGTTGTACTAGGAATTTCATTCACCGGACCTGCAACAAAAGTATATTCACAAGGTTGCTGACTAACCTTTGGCCATGTCAAGCCGCCCTATGTTGTTTCTAGTCCTGATCAGCTTCACAGTCTGGATAAGCCACATCATCTCTGTTACCATCTGTGCATGTATGTGACCAACATCTTGTGAAGTGTGCGCAGAAACATGTTCAGGCCTACAGTATGTATTGACATATTTGCTCTGAGAGCATCCAGCTGTGAGGAGATGAAGAAGCTCACCAGGGAGGCAAACTCATCTCACCAGAAGCCTGCAGGCAGATAACTGCCTATTAGGTTGTTCCGACATCCTCTCGCTCCGTCAGCAATTTCCTGTTGGCTGTAACATCGCTGAGCGGAGCTGACCTTCAGTGCTGCACATTTACAGTTATAAATCCACCGACTGTTCAGTTCTGCCATTATATATTTGGACTGAAGAGTCAAGAGATATAACCACAATCAGACTCTCCTGTCTGGGTTTTTGGCTGTGAGGGTTTCCACACAACTGCAACATACAGCTCCACTGTAGGTGATGGCATTCACCAGCTTAAGGCGTTTCTAACCATTCTGCTCTGGAGAGATGCAGTAACAGCAAACAGAGTAATATCACATCTGGGTTAGACTCATGCATGGTTTTGAGTATCTGATTACTTGAGTGTTACATTAGAATTTACAAAAATATGTGTTTTCCCGCAAAGTATGAATATCTTAAACTAGAATCTAGGAGCTAAAGTGCAAACAAATAAGCAGACGTTCAAGGTTGGTGGGCTCCAGCAGCAAAACAGTGGTACCGATGCAAGCCTTTCTAGATATACATTTTATCCAAGAAGTGGTAATGAAGCCCGTGTACTGCAACTACAAGGCCAGCAGGGTGGCAGAGGGCAGAGCACAAGATTAGATTTGGTTTTTTGGGACTCTAGGGCAACAATTAATGATTAATTTCATTACTGATTCATTTTTGGGTTCTTTACACTCTTAATCGATTCGTTTCATCTCTAAAATGTCAAACACAGTTTAAGATTCCTCTTGTAGTGTCCCACAATTTACCCAACCAGCAGTCTAAACTAGGGCTGAAAAATTAATCAATTTAAAATTAAAATCTCAGTTTGCAACAATACAATTAGCAAAGCGCCAAAGATGTAATTTAGAAATGTATGAGGTGTGGCTAAATAAATAACAAGATTAATTCTGTAATTCAGTTTAATTTATTTGGGGCAGATTGAACCTTTCAAGGGTTGTTTACACCCACTGATCAATGGATATATGTTGTAGGCATCCTGTGGTTCTCATTGTTCAATAGCCACATCTTGTACATTTTGCACCAAGATTTAAACTGTTGAGCGACAAGCACGCTTTTGATGGTGTCTCCTGTGGTTATAGGTTAAAAAAATATCACAAATTAAATTGCAATCACTGTAAGCAACACTTGCAATAAGGCATTTTCCTCAAATCATTCAAGTCTCGTCTAAAGATAATCCTAACCTGAACCTAAAGGCTTGACAAATAAGTGACCATGAGCTATACCTGCTTGTTCTTCGAGGGACTACAGTCCATCCCAGGCTACAATGAGAGACGGGGCAGATCTTTGACAGATCTCCAGTCAATCACAGGGCTAATACAAAGAGGCAGACAACCTTTCACGCTCACATTCACACCTACAGCTAATTTGGATTAATCAATTAACCAATTACTGGCAGTCTCTGGACTGTGGAAGGAAGCTGAAGCTTCTGCAGAAAACCTAGCGGTGACAGCACTAACCAGTGTACCACCATGCTGCCTTAAATATGAGACATTAAAGCATTACTATGATATCAGATGCTTGATAAGAACTTAGGTTTTGCACTCGTAGCACAGAAGAGAATAAACTTGTATGATGTCAGGGACCTTTAAATTAAATCTGAGCGTTTCCCAAAAAAGCTCAACTACAAGAGGCAGAATGATTGCACCTGTTTATTTACAGCACATTTTATAGCCGGTAAACTGCGGTTTACTTTGTACATTAAGGCTCTCAGCTTGCTAACATCTGACCTGTGCAGCGTGAAAACCTCTGAGTAAAAGTCTGTACATGCAAGAGGAGATAAATTAATTCACCACCTCTTAATGTATCTCCTGTCTTGTGTGACCTCCTCTCCGAGTTCCCTCTCAAACCACTCGAGTAAACAATGTAGGAAGCTGCTTCTCAGATGTCCTTTTGTTCTCCTCCATTCCTGCTGCCACTATAAAAATGATGATAGTTTGATATTAGGGCTTTCACAGGTGTTTTCCAGAGTGGCAACATGCTGACCTGGCCTTCTTTGCTCGGAGACAGCGGTGGCTGATCGATGGTTTAATGAAACTTTTATCACTCCAGTCTGGCGGATGGATTAACGCCGCTTTGCCCCTAATGGTCGCTCCTAAATCACTGCCACCAGGGAGGACTGAGCCACGGGGGACAGCCGGGTTCGCTCACATACATACAACATATAACATGTACACAGACTGGCTCTGCTACAGGAAAAACAAGAAGGTTGTATAGTCTACAAAAATGCCCGCAAGTGTTGGAAGTAAAGACCTGAGCAGCAGTTTGATGCCAGTTTTACACTTGTTGACGCAGGTGTGCTGACTGCAAATGGAGCTAATCAGATTTACACTGGATGCAATTAACTGTAGCTCAAGCGACAAATATTGTGTACTTATCGCAGGTAGTTTTTTCAGGTGAGTGATTGCTTCACTTGACAACACCTGTGCAGGATAAATTACCTGTTAAATGAGCAAAGGAAAAACAACTGTGAGTAACCAGTCACCAATGAAGAGACGAGGTTTTTCTAAATCAAAGTTTTATTTCTTCAGCAGGTTTATCTCATGTTTTGTGCATTTTAATGCTTTGTGAAGCACTTTGTAACTCCAGTTTTAAAAGGTACTATAGAGATAAAGTTTGTTGTTGTTGCTGTTGTTGTTATTACTCTATGCTTCAAGAGCAGTGGGATAAAGTGTAGACTACTTCAGAGGAGGAAATCAGCCTAATTCCATGTTTTTCTGCAAAGTGAAATTCCAACACAAAGACAAGAAACATGAAGACCAGCCCTTTTTGTGTGGAAACATGGACGATTTAAGTGACTACTTTCTGCCAGACGCTTGTATTCTGAACTGCACAACTATAGTTAACCTTACATATTACTACAATGACAGCCTTCCCAGGGTTGACAGCATATTATGTAGTACACATCAAGCCCAGTTGTAGATGGTGTCAAACAAATGAAGCGAAAACAACTTAAACAGAGCGGATAAAACTTGTACCATCTCTGGCTTTTGCACAGGCAACTGACTAATTTAAAGGAAGAAATTAAGCGGGATTTTTGACGCCGCCACTCAAATCTAATGTTTTACTTTTTTGGCAAAGTTTAATTTACATCCTTATACTTTTTGGGAGAAATCCTGCAGACCCACTGTGAAACATAAAATACAGCAGCAACTCACCAATGAAAAGTTACTGCAGAGGAAGTTCCTAGTCGCAAATGTTAAAACAACAAAATATCTCCTTTTTTCTGCCCTGCTGCACTGATCATGTTATGGCCTTACTGTACCTGGTGGATGGACAAGTGAAACAGCAACTGTGCTCTATCTCTAATGAACTTTCTTCAACTTTTTTAGTTTCTTAGTCATTAAAAATTAGAGGTACTTGTCAACAAGATATGTCACATCCACTCTTTGGATTCACTGGTGCAATGCATTCTAGTAGCTCTGCATGGCGTTTTGAGAAACAGGGTGTTACATTGGACTTTGATGGTGTCCAGCAAGACTTGTGGCCTTTAGAAACTCCCAAAAAGCTCAGTAAGCAAAACAAGTAGCTCTAACTTCCAACTGTGTTCCCTTCAGGTGTGTAATAGCAGGTGATAGACCGAAAAACTATCAATTTATGTTCAGGAAGCCTTTTTGATTTGGTGTGAGACCTCATTGATACGAACGGTTGTTGCTCCGTATGAAGCCACAGTGGACATGAAGTCATTACACTGTCACCCATCATCTGTAAATACAGCTTACATCAGCTGAAGAGCCATAAATCTCCCAGCATCCCGTTGATGTGACAGCTGCGAACGGCTCCGTCTATAGTACGGGATTATGAATCTGTTACACCAAAAAAAAAAAAAAAAAATGTGTAACTGTAAACAACGAGGCACATTTTCATCTGCTCAGCCTCGTGTGTCAACCCGGGCTGCCACATCCATATCCTCTTACTGTGACAGAGAGTGAACGGCAGCCGGCGGGAAGTCTGAGCGCAGCTGAACGAGGCACAGAAATCCTATTATACTGTGTGTGTGTGTGTGTAGCGTGTGCATAGCGTGTGTGTCGCGTGTGCGTATGCGTGTGTCAGATGACCCACTGCAGCTGGACTCTGTTAGCAGGCAGCGCGTAGCAATCACATACGGAAATAAAGTCAAATCTATCCGTGTTGGCGGCTCTGCACTGACTCCCAAATCATGTTCCATTATGAACACAGACCGAACAAAAACAGCAACAGTCTGAGAGGAAGGTAATAAACAGATGTCCAGGGGAGACGCTGCTCTTCCTCTCAGCTTTGAGTGTGTCTAAGTTCCAATATTAGCGAGGAAAAGGCCTTGGTTGGCCCACTTTCTGTGATTTTGTAGCTTATACCGAAATCTGTGAGGCTTGGAGTTCATTTTTATTGCTTCTACTTGTACATATCAGTCTGATGTAGCTGTTCACTGATGACTCTGAGCCTTGATATTACAAGTCAGGTTACTTTTATTGTGAAGTAACAATAAGAAATATGTGTGTTTTTCAATAAAGACAGGTCGAAGTAAGCAGATTTGCTCATGTCTGGCACTATTTGGTCAACATATCAGTTTTAAACTCCTGCTCCAGTCATTGATTAAACCCCTAAAAACTCATCTTTGAGTATTAAAGTTGCATATTTTCCAAGAAAATAATCCTTTCCTGCCTTAAAATGGCTGAGATGTAACTGTACACCATTGCGTCTACCAGAATGCGCTGACCTATGAACTTCCTGCTTCTCTCTCCACACACTCCTCCATACTCGCTGCAGCTTGTGCACACCAGCTCACCTACAACTTCAGTCAAACACGGTAAAACTACTGAAAGCTACACAATGGCAGGTTGCAATACTGGAGTAATTCAGTCATACATGTTGGAACTGGAGACCAATTCTAACGAAGAATGAAGGAGAAAACCTGACCCTGCAAGTTGCTCGATTGGTTTCTCAGGTTTGTTTCACATGAAACTCCAGAAGTCTGAATCTGCGTTTCTGTCATCAGTACACAGCAGTTTCAGGGTGGAAATGCTCAATAATGGTGTTGATTGCCTATTTCATTCATTATGTGGTTTTCAGAACATGTTAACAAGGTAGAAAAAACATGGATTTTCACCAGAGAGGGTTTTTAAACACTGCAGGTTAGATCAAGTGGTGCAGTTTGTGAACAAAACAACTACAATTCTGCCTTGCTCTGCAGTGCATCAGGAAATAAACAACTAACCTCCCACCACCAACCCCATCATGGAAAAATCCCAAGTGTCTCACGGCAGACAAAGCCACAAATCTAAGGAGCCCTATCTTACACCAAACAGCTTCGATCTGTCAGTTATTTTCTTAATTAATGGATTAGCTGCTTGGTCGGAAAAATGAGAGAACATCTTGAAAACTGTCAGTTGTTGTTTCCCTAAGCTCATGATGACTTCCTCAAATGTCTTGTTTTGTCCACAACCGCAAAAGAGGAAAGAAACCAGTAACTATTCACCTGGAAACAAAGGATTTTCTTCTTTTTTTTCCTGAAGAAATCACTTAAACAGATTAACTGATGAGTACAACAGAAGGTGAATAAAATATTAGTTGATTAATTATTGCAGTTCTAGGTTCTAAGTTCTATTTTACTTTGGTAAACTTGTGGTCAGACGTATGTGTATCCCACAGCTGTTGTGCAGAGTTCAAACTTATCGTCTTAGTCCTAATGAAAAGAAATCTCCATTATCCTTTATTTAACAATTGCAATTTTGCAAAAATGTTTGGGTTGTCTCTTTCTTATTTCTACATGACGAGAAATCTGAAGCACAAAGACACAAAGCAACAAGCCAGAAACCAGTCTGTAACCAGTCAGAAACCAGCGTGTAACCTTCCAGAAACCAGTCTGTAACCAGTCAGAAACCACTGTGTAACCTTCCAGAAACCAGTGTACAACCTTTTCAGAAACCAGTATGTATCCAGTCAGAAACCAGTGCATAACCTTCCAGAAATTAGTGCATAGCCTTCCAAAAACTAGTATGCAACCAGTCAGAAACCAGTGTACAACCTTTCAGAAACCAGTATGTAACCAGTCAGAAACCAGTGCATAACCGTCCAGAAACCAGTGTACAACCTTTTCAGAAACCCATCTGTAACCAGTCAGAAACAAGTTTAACTCGTCAAAAATCAGTACAAGGTCTGCCAGAAACCAGTCTGTAACCAGTTGCTAAACAGTTTGTAACCAGTCTATACCCAGTCCGTAACCAGTCTATACCCAGTCCCACCAATCAGAAACCAGTCTAAACAGTCTGTAACAACATATTTTAGCAACCTAATGTACAACGTTGATCTTTTATTTGAGAAATGTCTAGAAAACTCTATCTCCTCTATGTGTGTGTTATTATTGCAACTGACAGTTTTGTTTTTCCTTGAATTTAATGTCTCTGTTCTGTCAACAGATGTCAACATCTGTCATGAGAGGTATTAAATAAAAATGGAGAAACACGGTAAAGTCCCTGCAACAATTTGTTGTCACGATGCCTGCAAGCCTCCAATCTTCTGAATTATCAGAAGAGGAAGAAGAATAGGTCGACGTGAGAGCGGCAACAAATGATCAAACCGGCAAAAACAAGTCCAACAAGCAGCCAACCCCATCTAATCCTATTTTAAAGAGCTTCAGGCTGCTCTGAGCAGAGGCAGTGCAGGTTAGTTACTTCCCAAATGGCCCTCTTGTACTTAATATTTCCACCATCTTGACACATCTATGGGTTGTGACGGCCTTTCCTATTGGTAGAGAGCACTCTTCAGCCTGCTGCAGGCTGAGCTGGACTGAATCTTTCATCAGAGCCGACAGTGAGGGCCGAGGCGGACCGATGACGAGTCCAGCAGCTCCCATCGCTCAGACACAGCCGGCGTTTCATCCTCACATCCATCGCCCTCCTGTCCGAGACAAATACATAAACTCAGGCGAATTCCTCCATCTCTAACCCGCCGTCTCTCTCTATCAAACTGCAATCCTCGCCGTCTGCACTTCTCCCATCGATCTCCTTCACATCCATCCGTCTCTCTCGTGCTGCATCTTCATTCAGCACAAAGTCGTGCAGTGCTGCTAACATGAAGAGGCTGTGGGTGAGCGTGACTGCCCGCAAGAAATCAAAAAAAGCAGTCCTTCCACTAGCTCTACCCAAAGCCCAGCGGTTCCATTTGAAGACTATACAAGTCAATTCAGTACGTTTAACCAGTAAAAAAAACTAAGCAATCCTCTTGGCCAAACAAATCTATCAATGGCATGAAAAAAGGGATAGAAATGTGAATATAACATAACATCCAATTGCATCCCATCTTAATTTCTCAGAGATAAGTAAAACGAAATACATTAGTAAATTATCAAATCTGAAGATGTGTAAGTTCCTGCAGTGGAAAACAGCCTATTAAAGCACAACCTGTATAAATCTAATTAACTTTGTTCTCTAATGTGGTGGCAGAGTGTTACAAACTGACTACATCAATAAATATGGTTGCTCTGTACATCGTAAAATTTCGTAAAAGTTTAGTCATTGCTAATTTGGCATTTGTTAGGCTCTACTTTGGGCAGCAGGTACATCCACATTTGGTGTTCTAGTGAGTATTTCCAGCAGATTCAGTGCTCATTGTGCCTGATTTTGATGAGCAGAAATGGGATAAACTTACATTCTTCGATGACGTCTAAGATTTAAACTGAAATCTGAAAACTTTTAATGTGATTTTGGAGCACATGATTTTTGGATGTGCTGTTATTTGTTTCAATGATTTCAAACAATTGTGACAATCTGTACATTTATAACACTCACTCTTAACATTACAAATTTTTGCACTGTTAAAAAAACCTAACTTGGTGTCTTCAGACGACTTTGTGGCTGTTTGTTCATAAATGTATTGACACTTGCTCGCTACCATTTAGAGTTTACTTTTCACTGTTAATGGGGTATTTGTGTCTCTGCATGTGAGTTTAGTACCCCGGGGTTATGGACATCAGTATAAAGAGCTCAAACAGACAGTATTAAAAGCTGATGTGTGTGTTTTCTTAGCTTAATATCCTGTAGTTTCCTCTCTCCTGCTGGTTGCTGCTGACTCAGACGGGGCAGAATATCATCAGGGTAAACAAAAGGGCTCTGAATTAAGGCCACTTGAAGCCATTGAGTGTTTTGGAGAGTCTCCCTTTGTGTAGATAAAAAAAACCAAACTGCCACAACTTAATCACAGCTTTCACGTTCAAAGGCCGTTATTGTGGGACGGATAGGACTCCGGCCAATTAGGCCTGACCTCGCATCAAGGAGCATCAATGGGCCACAAGGAGCCGTCTCTTCTGGCTGCGAGTGATTGTGGCTGGACTGAAAGCACACGGCAGCTGGCAGTGAGAGGCCAAGTCTGAAGACAGATGGGCAGCACCCAGACCAATAAACAGTCCTTCAGGAGTGCCATCACTAAGGTCTATTTACTTTTGCTCGATTACAGCTAACAAAAGCAATTACCAACATTAAGAGGAGGTAAAAAAAAAAAAAAAAAAGGACTGAACAGCAAGTCTGGAGATCTTAGGGCAGCTCAAAGGTTATCTAACCTGGATTAAAATGAATTACTGCATGTTCATTTCTTTCTTTGTTTCTCTAAAACAAGCTGCTCTGACCTATTCTATTTCAGCAGAACCTTGAAGAGAGAAAATATACCATTTTCTCTATGTGTTAAAATGACTTCCTTTCACTTCACTTTAAGGCCCCATATGGTGACAATCCATTTTCTTTGTGTTCTGTGGCTGTTTTTAAATTAGATTGCCTCCTAGCTTTACAAGAATTGTATCCAGTTGCTATGTAAGAGCTACAAAATGGAAAGTCATGTGGCTCCGAATTGGTATAATCCTGCCCCCTCGCTGCTTCCATGGGATCCATTTAGAATGAGCAGGTGCCTCGCAGTCCACCAGTTTTATTTACTTTCTAGAGCTGCTTCTGTTGACTTTAAAATTTCTCGACACAAGAAAAGCTCACCAAATGTTCTGCTGTTGGCTGCAAGAGCGAACACAAGAGTCTTCATGCACTCCCAGTGTCTGAGTAACTGAAGACTTGTGGCATTACTTTCTTTTTGATGGCAACGTCGTGTTTCTTATTCACCCATTCAAACACACACATTCATACATCAATGGCGACAGAGCTGCCATGCAAGGTGCTGCCTGCCATTGGGAGCAACTTCAGGTTCTTGCCCAAGGACACTTCAACTGTGGAGGGGCAGGGGCCAACATGGCGATCAGAGGACTACTGCTCTACCACCTGAGCCACAGTCGCCCTATGTTACCATTACCTTTGATCATATGCCCACAGGTCACAGAGAAAATGTAAAGTTGAGGAACACTCAGAGATAGTCAAACAAGGACTGTTACAGTGTTTTAATGTTGTCAGTGTGTTCATCTGGTGTTTCATCTGTTTACTCGTCTCCCAGTTCCATGCTCTCATATGCTGCGTTTTAATACATCTAAATCTTAAATAATGCTGCTCTCATTCATATATTTTTCAGTTTCTGTTGTCAGACAATAGAGCAAGTATGAAAGAGCGACTAAAACGATGTTTAATATTTTCACTTAAGAAAACAGAGTTCTTCTTCTATCACCAACACTCACTGAGACAAAGGGAGAAAATAAAGCAAGAGAAAGTTTGCCTGCAGGCCTCAAAACACCAAGTCCCTCTGCTCCAAGTGCAACAACAGTTCACATGATTCTCTGTACTTTTCACACCGAATCTGTGAATGCAGCCCTATCTGAACAATCAGCTGGCTAATGGTAACTTTTATTAATCAGCCCATGTCTGCATAGCCAGCTCTAGGCTGCTACGTCTACACACTGTGAAAAGACCAGAGATCACAGCTCCAACTCTTGAAATCAAAGACTCAGTCCAAGTTCTGGTTGTCTAAAATGTGATTCGCTCTTCCTATGATGCTGCATTTCTGCTGCAGCAGGAAAATGCATGCTGGAATGCTGGAATGCTGGAACTGGCCTCACACGACTGACCAGCGATGTGCGTGTAATGCTTCTACGTTTCCAGCTGTGGCCTCTGCAGCTGTAAAAAAGCAGATTCCTCTGCAGAGACAGACCATATAAGACGCGCAGCTCGGCGCTATTGTCACATCCTCGTGTCTAATTGGCTGTGCCATAATGCCAATCAGGCTCTAATGAGCAATTGGGACCAATTACAAATGATTACATCATCGCCTGGATT
The DNA here is from genome assembly GCF_000690725.1 of Stegastes partitus. Lineage (NCBI taxonomy): Eukaryota > Metazoa > Chordata > Actinopteri > Pomacentridae > Stegastes > Stegastes partitus. Next base: position 422,368 of record NW_007578119.1, on the reverse strand, counting down.
GCCTTTCGGACTTGGACGGCAGCCAAGGTATCATCACAGCTCATCACCAAGTCTTTCCTTCTTCTCTTCCTCCAGCTCGCCCTCTGTTTTCACATCCTGTTGTTTTGCTTTTAATTACCAACTTATTCACATCTGCTCTTGCTTTTCGCCTTCTCTTTATTCATTTTTCTGCAAGCTCTGTCTTTTACAGACCCCCCTCCTCCCTGCTCTGTTCTTCCATCCCCTCCCCCCTTTGGCTTTTATTCATCCTCCTTCATGCTCGCCTCTCCCCCTCTCACTCTCCCTTTCACTCCATCCTCTGCTCTGCCCCGCCCACCTGCCTCTCCAGTTCCAGCTTTGCTTGCAGCGTTGTCTTTGTCTTTGTCCCGTTTAGTTTTTTAGTGTGTGTGTGTGTGTGTGTGTGTGTGTGTGTGTGTGTGTCGAGCTCTGCTGGCAGGCGTCCAGAGCTGAAGAAGGCTCTATGACTCTCTGAGATGCTGTTTTTTTTTTTATATTTTTAGCTGGGACTCAGGCTCTCCTCGCCTCTCCAGCTTCCTCCTCAGAGAGTCCAGAGGAGCTGACCTGCTGCTGCTCACCTCCCCCACAAACCCCCCCAAACCCTCCGCTAGCAGCACAGCCATCCGTCTAAATACGAGCACTGTTGGACAATGGTGACTCTGTTCAATTTATTTCCCCTGAAACAAGATGAGGAAGTCCTTCTGACTCTCACCCACACTGATGCAAAGCTTAACATTAATCAAGTTTATTTTGGATGTTTTTAATACATGGCTGTTCTATTCATATGACACGGAGGCGTATCTGACACCTCAACAACTATTACCGGCTAAAATATGTACAAAAGGTTGACCAGCCGGATTTGTGTATAATTACTTCTTTTCTATTGGATATAACCTGATTTCAAACAAACAACTGAAGAAAATGGCAGCTTTTGTTAAATTAAGGATTGTTTTTTGTCAAAAGATGTGCATATTTCTCAATACAAGTTAATGAAAGAGACAAAACTACTACTTTTGTATCAGTATTTCAATTGTGGTAGCACTTGCAAAAAACACCACAATACGTCATTATCAAGCTAAAAAATAATCATCACTTAGATTCTATTCATGAGTTTTGTCTTTACATATTCTATAAATTTGCTAATAACCCATCATGCCATCAATATTTGGGGGAAAAAAATGCTTGATTGATAATTATTTCAATTCTGTTGCTTGACCAAAACTGGATTTTTGGCACCAAATTACATTCTACTTCCCAAATGGTACAGTTATTAATAGATTATTCAGAAAAGTACAACAGCAAAGGGACACTAAAAACCCTAACACTGATCCCTATTGTTGCACCATTTCTTGGTATATTCTTAATGGCTGTAGGGTCCAAGTCACTGGTGTTATTTTTATTAGAAAAAAAAAACCTACATCAACCGCCTTCCAGGATTAATGCATTATTTTTGGCAGCAGGAGGAACAGACTGCCTGTAAACACCCGTGTGTTTTCACAGCTTTAACCAGACCCAACCTGACAGACACTGCTAGGTCAAACTTTTTTAACATTTAATAATGGCATAAAAGAGGTCACATGTGTTTTTTTCTTAATAAACAGTCTCCTTTAGCGTTGTATTGCTTGCAGTCGAATAAAACCAATAACTTGCTCAAATCTAAATGCATGTTCATTTAGAAATACGTAACATTACAGAAGCTAATGACGCTCTGGCTGTGTCTTGAAAAACTTCACATCTAGCCTCTGAACTAAGTTTTCTGTTTCCATAGTAACAGCTTTCCGCCAATCTGAAACCGCTGACACATGGAAGACGGTTGTTTGTTGTCAACAGTGGACTGTGCTTTGAGTTGTGTTCACGCGGTGGAACCAGCAGACCTGCAGCACTGCAGCCACCGTCACTGGGAACACCAGCAGCTCTCAGGCCATGTTTTTGGGAGTCTGTGGGGGTTTGTAGCCTGAAGGACGAAGGCTACATCAGCAGGGTCAAGCAAGGGGACTTGACTTGGTTTACCACCCCCACCCCAACGCCTCCTCCTCCTCCACCACCCCGCCGCCTGTGTTACTGTGCCTGAGGACAGGGAGGCTTGAAAGGGAGAGGACGAGGGAAAGGAGGCTGGGCAGTGAGGCAGAAAGGAGGTTGATGAGCTCAGGAGTTTGGGGATAAAAGTGTGTGTAGCTACAGTATATATGTGTGCGCTTGTGTCCAGAGGTAAAGCGAGGACATTTATATTAAATATTTAAGTCGAGAGCTGGTCGAAACAGAGCAGAGAGCCGGCGATGACAGCAAAAGCAAAAGGAAAAGGACAAAAACAGACACTCTGTGCATTTTACTGCTGCAAGACATTTATCAGTTCTTGACAAAAATTGAATCTATAAGATTTTCTTACAAACTGGACAAACTGTGACTCAGCCTGCAGCAGTTATCTCGACTGTTTATGAATCCTCTGAACCTCAAGCAATTTCTAGGAATTTGTTACTACTGTCAAATGTTTTTCTCACTGTGGGTTCATTTTTTCTGCAATACAAAGTCCTGCACCTCTGTGGAAACAGCAAAACCACGGCGAAACGTAGAGATGGCAGAGTATGACAGATATAATATCATAAATCACAAATAAGAGTAAAAACTACACCTTTCCAGGCATCCACAGGTGTTACCAAAACTATGAAAAGGTGACTGTACATACTACAGACATTTATCTATTTACATTTTAACCACCTCTACAGACTTTTTCACACTACTCTGCCCATGAGTGCTAGAAAGATATTTCACTGTGCTCAGTGTATCTTCCAACAACGTGCTCCTCTGTATAACGTTTTTCATCCATGCTGCATTTATTTTACTGACCACATATGTTTTACTTCCCTTTACAATCTCTCTAATTTGGTTCCATACTCGTTTTTCCTTGCATCTCAGACAAATAGTCTCAAAATTTCTGTCACGATAGTCTGAGTTGAGTCACTCATGGACTCTCAGTTGTGTTAAGCACCACGGAAAATGTTGTCTTTTGCAGGATATGGTGCTAAAGCTTTTTGCGAATTTCCAAATGAGACAGGTACAATAAAGTGCTTTTGACAAAATAGCACAATTTTGAGGTTATTTTTCCTCACAGAACCACACAATATGCATTCAAGGACCGTCGGTAAAGTGAAAATTTTATCAATTTTTGTCGATTATTGTTAAAAATAGCATGCCGCTCAAACCCAACAGTGGGTTTTGGGGTAAACAACAGTTTACACTAATTAACTGTAAAAGAGTAAGAAAGCTGTTAAAAATTTCTGACGTCTTAGTTACACCCAACCAAGTGTCACTGAAACAAACAAACAAAAAAACCAGCAACTATTCACATTTGAGAAACCAAGTAATATCTACAACATGTCATGTCTAATTTTCTCTTGCTTGACTAAAACAACTCAATTATACTTAATAGGAAAGCACATGCAAACTAACAACAGGCATCACAAATACGCTCACTGACCAATCAATACTCAGAACTGAACCACAGTGTGAAAAAAAACTAAACCTCCCTCTGAAAGCCTTTGTTTGCTTTCTCTTTCTGTCGGAGCGGCTTCACTGTGTCATCACCTAGTTTGTACTCATGTGAATGTCATCCACGCTAACACACACACACACTCAGCGTGGTGTTCGGCCATCTGGCAGGTGGTGTAATGAGGGTCATGACCTCCTGTCACCCCCCTCCCCCTCCATTACCAGCTAACATTTTCACAACAGCGGCGATGTAGGTTTTTTTCTGACGCTGAAAAAAAAAAAAAAACGGCTGTTTCAGCTCTGAATGAAAACACATTTATGGATTTCACCAGCATTTGACAAAATGAAGGGGGATGGAGGGGGGAAGACTAAAGCCAAGACAACTCCCTCTGCGTCATAATCAAAACACACAAACATACGGCCAAAGGCTAATTTTTGAAGCCATGATTTTAATATCATCGGGGTTTTGGAAGTCTTTATTCTTCACAGTAAACAGCGCTGTTTTGTGAAAACCAGCCGAGCCTCCCCGCACGCTGGATGGTCGGATTAGCGGCAGATTAAGGCCACTCCAACAGGGGTGGTGTTGGTGGTTCTGGGGCGCGACCACCACCCACCACCCACACTCCTATTGTCTGTTCATGCAGGGCACAAACCGAGAAAGAGGATCCACCAGGATGCTGCAGGGCAACACGGCTCAAATCATGAGGACGCCGATTTATCCTCTCAGAGAGCTTGGACCACCTCGTCGTCGCCATAAGAGCGCAACAGTGAAGCTAGTTGATACGAGCAGAAATAAATCACCACTTTCATTTTTTAGCAGTTTGTTTTGGCTTGGTCCTGCCTCACATTGTGCAAAATATTCTTTCGAAGTCCTCAATCCTTTTAGAATTAAGTGTTTTGGCGACAAATTGGTCCCCACCTGTGCAACAACGCTGCTTTAAATCGCTTCCAGTGTCGCAAAACTGGTGGCAAACTGCCTCACAGAGCCTTCAGCGCTACAGAGCAAGTTCAACAGTATACCACAACTATGTTCTGATTTTCTTACTTTTCTCAAGTCACAATTTTCTACTAACTGCAGAGATCTTGGCGACCCAACAGTGCAGCAAACACAAGTGGTTTGATGTTCAGACGGGTTGTAAACAAGCCAACGGTTTAGTCAGAGCCACTAAAACTGAACTGCACTGATTAAAAGTCCCTAATTGCACCAGAAAACACAAACACAAACTTAGCACAGTTGGTCAAAGTTATAGCAGGATGACATTTTGTTACTTGTTAGGATATATTTTTATGGTTTGGCTTCATTTTCTGATACAAATTAGTTTGTTTCCTACCAGTCTGATAGCCTGAATGATTCTTTCTGACTCTGCTGACTTCTTCGCAATGTCACTGTGTTTCCAGGTCGATGTGATGAGCACAGTCTTCCTAAAATTGATCATCTGCAATGATAAACAAAAGTGCAAAACCTTTAAGCAGCCTGGAAGTTTAATAATTGGGCTTAGAACAGATTCAGAGCAGAATATACAACTATATGAACTGGTGATATCAGCACAAGAACACAGAGAAGTTAGCTGCTGGTTTTAGATGATCTGCCATGTTGGTTGTTGAGCTGTGTCAGGAGTTTGGAGCCAACTGTATGTAAACATTCAGGAAATGTTATATAAATTAGACCTACAGTCTCCATTAGGTTGGTTCAGTGCAACGTTGTGAAAACGTGAGGCTGTTTACATGTAGTCTGTTCTTCCTGCTGCCAAAAAGTAATGGATTAATCCTGGAAAGTTTTTGATGTAGCCCTTTTCTCCTTATGAAGGTAACACCAGCAATAATCTAACAATAAGAACTTGGTTGGAAGGGAGCATATGAACCAGCCAGTCAAGCTGGAGACTACGGCCTTAATCCAATTAAAGCAAGAAGGTAAAATAAGCTGCTGCTCTTCCTCCTTTAACGTGCCCGGACTTCTTAGTATGGCACACAGTAGACTAGTAACATCATGGACTGCAGTATATCTTTAATTTTCCAGATTTATGTACTGCAATCATGTAAAAATTTAACATCTCGTGCCTTTTAATGTGTAAATATTATTTATAAACCCACCGAGCAGTAGTGCTTCAACATTAATCAATCAGTTGATTAGTTGTGAACTATTAATCACCACCTATTTTGATAATTAAATATTTGGTTTGGGCTTCAAGGTGGCTCGGTGGTTAGCACCGTTGCCTTGCAGTAAGAAGGTCGCCAGTTCACATCCCGGTGAGGACACCCAGGATCTTTCTGCGTGGAGTTTGCATGTTCTCCCCATGCAGCGTGGGTTCTCTCCAGGTTCTCCAGCTTCCTCCCACACAGTCCAAAAACATGTTGAGGTTAATTGGTGATTCTAAATTGTCTGTAGGTGTGAATGTGAGTGTGCTTGGTTGTCTGTCTCTAAGTGTAGCCCTGTGATAGACTGGTGACCTGTCCAGGGTGTCTCCTGCCTTCACCCTAAGTCAGCTGGGATAGACTCCAGCCCCCTGATACCCTAGTGAGGATTAAGTGGTGGATAGATAATGGATGGATGGATGTATTTGGTCTGAGCATACGTCTTCTGGTTCTAGCTTCTTAAATGTGAATATCATCTGATTTTGTTTCTCCTCTATGACAGTATCTTGGACATTTGTCTTGTTTGAGAAACAATGATCAACGTTGTGCTGTTTTCAACCAAAGAATCGATCAGTCAACAAAATATTCAAAGATTACTCGACATTAGAACTTGTTAGTTGCAGCCCTACAGATTACACTCTGCTACTTATTGAGCATGAGTTTGGCCCAGCAGTAGTGCTAGCAGAAGTCAGAGAGGTTGTCAAAAGGTTAATGATTTGGGGTTCGACTCTGCAGACTGCCAACAACATGCACTAGCAATTAACAGTAATGTGCATCATAATAAAACAACTAATTTAGCATGATATGAATAATTATGATTGTAAGTCATGTACACCTGTAATATCGGCGCGTTTCTCTCTAACATGCATGCACACACGGTGGTAACCATAGCTACACAGTGTAATACACAAAGAGTTTTGCAAACAATGAAAAAGCCCCTTTGCAACCTCCAACAACACCAGTTAGACAGGAGTGTGTGTGTGTGTGTGTGTGTTTACTGCAGAGAGGCTGCAGCCAGTCTCTGCTGTAATGCAGCACTCACACCACACTGCAGGTTACAGAGTCACAGCTGAAAATACTGCAACACAGTAGCAGCTCACGCACAACTACCGAACCATGTGATGGTGTTCTATGTGTGTATTCAGGATTGCTATTAAGATGTATAGAGTCATTTACAACAGACACACAAGCCTGGGAGCAGAGGTATCTACCAACACTACCAGTAGAGTGAGTATAATGGCGTTTCTCACGCCCGGTCCCCCCGCCCCTTAATCTGATTATGCCACATGATTGGATGTTTCACTGCGGCCGCGGGCTTCGGGCAACGCAGCTCATCTGCACGTGTCGCCGCTGACGGGCCATCTGGGCCGACTGGACGACCATTCTGAGGCAGGACGGGGGTTCATCCAGAGCCCGGACCATCTGTGTGGCCCGCCATGTGAGCAGCAAAAGGTGGGAAGGAGCGCCGTGCCGCAGCCTGTCGCCGGTGCTCATGGGTAATGCTAATGAGCAAATTGAAAAAAAAAACCTCATTAATGCCTAACTGGACTTTCCATCCATGACCGTGTCCTCCTCGCCGTGAAATCGCCTGGTACCAGACGCACTCGGTCATCACATCATGCACCAGTCAGGGGTTTTAAAGGGCGAAGGGAGGCGAGTTTATTTATCTAATATGAGATACTGAAAACGCCATATTGCTACGAAATGAAGTGAGGGTCGAGCGTGGGCACAAGGCCGGATCAGAGAGAGGAAAGTAAAGCAGCTCTTCAAATGGTAATTTCGCCTGCTTCACTCCTGGACGCTCTAAGTGCTGACTCAGGGGGAAAGTCCAGATTGCTTTTGGAAAAGGATGAAAGAGAGTTTTAGGGTGAGAGAGAAGAGGGATTTATGCTCGATTTCATTAAGTTTTTGGCCGAGGGAAGAGGGCTGCGGGACCATAAGGGGCTTATCTGGAGCCATAACCCATTCCCGTTTGATTACCAGCTATTGATTGAGGCTTTAAATTGGTCTCTGTTGAATATGGCAGCATGTGAAGTTGGGCTATCAGACGTGACAGGAAGTGGGACTGGATTAAAGAGGAGATGGCAGATATGCAGCAGAGCAGATCCTGGTGGCCACCTTCAGCCACGGTGACTGAGCAGCTGTGTGCGGAGCTGAAAACCAGCGAGCACTGCAGGACCCTGTGTGGACCTGGGTTTCCATAGCCAGTTTTATTTTGGGTGCAGCTCCTGGCAGGCAAAACACCCAACTTTGTGATACACAGATGCTAAAAAAACTTCTTACCAAGGCTTTTATTTCGTCTCATTATTTTATATTGACACATGGCTACTGTTAGCAGGCTGTCTTCGATAGGTGACTGTTGTTTTGACAGCTTCTGTGGTAAATTCAGCATGCGTATTCATCACTTGGCTGTTTCTAGCTTGCAAGGGGGCACCATGACAACGACTTATGTGATGTTTAATGCCTTCTGACCAGAGCTCACATATCTAAGATGAGCCTCAGTCTGCTAGCAAGGCGCCCCTATAGCAGTGTGGCTAATGTAAGCTAGCTGCTTTAGCGGTGAATGTCATGTATTGGTGGTCAAAAACTAGCAACATTAGCGTAATGAACAAGTCTGCAGTATTTCATTTGTTTTAATGATTAATAATTTATTATTTGATAATGCTGCTGACTATTCATAGCAGGACTACTACTCTGAATTAATTCCAGTATTTCCACTTTGCCATTTTTCTGTATTGACACTGAACTGAAGCCATCAAAGAAACCTACCACCTCCTCTGTATTTTCAATATTAAAGACTACCTTAAAAGGATATTATATTTCCCATTAATGTGGCTACCGTGGCTCTAAGTTTTATGCTAACTTTGCTTTCTTCACCTCCTCATTTCTAACATTGTTTTTCAGTCTGACTGAACTGAAACACAGAAATTATCCACCTGAAAAGGATATTTTGCCAACTGTCGCCTCAAAAACCGACATATTTATCTGCTGGTTTGTTTTCATGTGTCAGGTTGATATTCATTGTGAGGACTGAGGCAGAAAGACCACAGGGTGTCCAGAAAGACAGCAAAGGTTGGACACTGGTGGTGTTCTGACTGGGAAAATCTGGAAGAAGAACTGGAAGAAGAGACCCAGAGCAGACTCAAAATGTTCGTACCAGGTGGCTAATTTGTGTGTTTACAGACTGAGAATAAATGTTTAAAGTGATGAATTTTAAAACCTGATTTGTTAAGAGAGCTGCAACGAGCTCATGCTAACTTCCCCCCTCTATGAAACTCCATTACCCCAAATCACTACAGCAGAGGGAAAGAGTACAAAGTCAGCGTGACACTTGTAGTCACAGAAGACACATTAAGGGGAAACACACCAGGCTGGAATAAACTGGAAAGACTGGGGACGCAGTGCAACAGAGTTCATACTGAATTTATCAAGAAAATAGGCAAACTCTAACTCTTTTACCTTACAAATGATTTAAAATTTAGAAATGTACCATGCTTGATGGATGCTTAGATTTCATGCTTAATGAATTGCTTAATTGGATATTTAAAAAATAAATAAATGAATGAATCTTGATGAAAAGAAAAGTGTTACCTGAGTGTTTCTGAAGCTTTAAAGCCAAGCACGACATCTTTCTCAGTCTGTGCTGCCGATGTCGATGAAGAGCTAACGGCACCTCTGCTGCACCGGTTTCCTGGCTGCAGGGTGAGTGCCCTCGTCTAAATCTTAACAGGTGTTGCAATCATGCTGAAGTGTTGATGATTGGCACTGATAGAGCCCGTTGGCACTGCTGCCGCCCAGCAGGATCTCCAAACCTCATTTCCCTCCGGCTGATCCATACAAACGTCATCAACGCCGCATCGCACACGCTCAATAGTCTACGATGAGGCCAGTTGGGGCCATTGCAGCAGGTGGTAACGTGGTCCGACATGTGCACATGAACATATCGACTTCGCTGGAGCACAAATGCGCTACATATTTACCGCTAACAACAAAACAATCAGCAGCACTTACATGACAATTATCTTGCTGAGCATGCAAGCAGCGGGAGTTGATTAAAACTCTACCTAACGCATAATAAACATAATAGACTGGGGACGAACTCAGGACACGAGCCTGTACGTACAGCAGAGGTAATGGAGCTGGGAGAGCAGAGCTGGAGTCCCCAGGGACAAGACAGATCACTTCTCTATCTACAGACATAAAGAGAGGAGCCAGCAGCAGCAGGCAGACAGGACAGATGGAGAAAGACAAGAGAGGGAGGTGAAAACTGGTAACGTACGAACCAGCCTGCAACAGTCCGACAGAGTTTGTTCAAGGACTAAAACCTTTAGCTTCAGCTTTAATCTCGTTACCAAAATGTGTTTATGCCCTCAGGAAAACTAAAACAGAGAGACAGATGGATGAAGGATGGATGCGAAATTCTGAAGGAATATTTAATCTGAACTTTACGTGGATCACTGGACGTCAGGCTGTCAAGAAAATATGTTCTTCAGCATCCAACACTGAGGAAGAAGGTTTTCACATTGCATCTGTTCTAGTCATTTATCTCAGCTGTAGTACTCACGACTGAAAGTTAGGAACAATTTGGCCAACAGCAGATGCCAATAACGATGTTTTGGTGCTTAATTGTTACTTATTTGCTCTCCCTTTTGTGCCAAGTAAACACAGAACTCTATAAAGAAAATAAATGAAAAGTTTAAAAATCTTTCAGCCCTTCATTACACTATCTTTGAGCACAATTTCAATCATGAGAATCCATGAAACAACCTTTATCATAGCCCCTTTGTAGATGACAAATGTTGTTTTTGCAGGGGGGGAAAAAAAACTGGTTCAAAAGCCTTTCAGCCTGCAGTACAAATATGCAAATAAATAACATTTAGCCAGTACAACATTATGCAACACAGCACATAAATAAAAATAAATCACAGAAATTAAGTATAAGTTTGCACAAAAACTGTAAAAAAAATTAAAAGGGGCCAAAACTGTACACAATGTTCTCTTAACAAAATCTGTATGTTTATAAATAGTAATTATTTTACAATGTATGACCAGAAATTACACTTTTTAATATATTTAAATTAGCTAAAAAAAAAAAAAAAATACGATGACTTGCTAACTTGTCAGTCCATCAAACATAGATAAAAGGACTTTGCTGTATAAACTGGCAATAAAAATGACAGCAAACAATCCAATGAAAGGTTCTTCATGACTACAACTACTGACTTTGTAATTGTAATTCTTAGGAGTTGACATTAAAATAATGACAACAATCACAAATCAGGACATCAGAGGTGTGGAAGAGGCAGGAGACACACACACATCCCTGCACTCGTGGCTTCATCCACCTGAATATTTCAACAGCAGCAGTTGGCTAAGTTTCACTGGGAGACCCGTTAATGACTGACAGCCAGCAGGCAAGATGACAGCAACCTCAACTAATGCAAGACCAGGTATCTGCGAGCTCAAGGCAACCCAGGAACAAACGAGGACTGCATCCCCGATGTGTGCGTGAGAGAGAGAGAGAGACAAGCATGTTTCCAGCTAATTGAATCACACCAACAGCATCTCTCCGTCGAGCCGCAGACACGATAAACAGACTTTGTTCTTCCTGTTTCCCACGCTATCAAAGATTCTATTTTTTTTTTCTGATCTGAAAATTGTTTTTTCCTCCTTTCTTTTTCTTGCATCATTAATTCACTTAGCGCCTCTAAAAGCGTTGTCCGTGCGCTTTTATCCTCGCTCTTAATGCGTCTCTCCCTGCGCTGCTGTGTGGAGACAAACATTCACTACCGATAGAAAACAGGAGCGAAAGAACAGCGACTCAGGGCAGCCGTATTCCCTCAAAAATGAAACGACATGATTCGCTCCAACGCAGCAATTTGACGCTATTGTCAAAGCTTTGTTTACAATCTGTCTTTTCTGTCCATCTATGTGTTTCGCCTGTTTTCCTCTAAATTGTGCAGCATCTGCCTAAATGAGGTGGGGGGTGTATTAGATTGAATGGATCCTGCGAGATGAAGCTGTGGATAATCTGGCGGACGGAGAGGCATTAGCCGGGCTTGCAGAGATGAAAATCGCGCTGCCTCCCAATAATGACTCATTCGAGCGGCAGGAATTCAGCGATAGTCTTGAGCTTTAGCCTGACAAACCTCACAGGGAGAGAGAGAGGAGAGGAGAGGAGGGGAGGGTGAGTGACGTCAGGAAGCAGCGATGGAGACATGTGGAGAGTAAAAGAGAGAGATGGGGGGTAGTTTCTCAGTCATTGTTTAATGGTTGAGGCGAAACACCACCTCCACCACCCCCCCTCCTCCGGGGCTGAGCAGAGGGGCCGCGGCGGAGATGTAGAGCGAGGATACCTCCAACCAACCAACCAGCCAGCAAAGCAGCCACAGAGGAGAGCATTCCTCCGGTTGCCATGGTAACCTGAGCTCTCAGCTGGGGAGAGCCAAAGGGATGTACTGTAAAGAAAAAGGGGGGGAGAGGAGAGCAGGAGGAGGGGTGTTTGACACTAGCCATAATTTTGATTATCCCCCCCTCTTATTCCCTGCAGAGAAAACCTCCCAGCAGACTTTTCTGTCTACCAGCAGCGTTCCTTCCTCCTTCCTCCTCCTCCTCCTCCTCTTCCTCTTCCTCTTCCTCTTCTTCTTCTTCTTCTTCTTCTACCGTTTTGGAGCTTTGGTACTACTTAGTTTTCGGAGCGTCACATCAGAAGACTCAGAAAAAGAAGGACAGAATGGAAAAAACAAAGTTTGTACCAGAAAGCAAAAGGGATAGAAAATCTTCAAACCCTCCAGTTAGGGATGGGGGATGCTCGTTCTACTACGTGAAAGCAACATGAGAGAAAAAAAAAGCAGATGAGAAACTATTAATTACCCACAATTTGCCGTGAAGCGTCCCTAGTTTGAACTGACACAATGTGTTTGTCAATTAACAAATTCTTAATTTAAAAACACACAGTCCGTTCATTTGTACTGTTTGTGTTAGGCTAAAATGTGAAACTAATTTTCCAAAGTTTTCCTCCTACAGCATCTATATCAGAGCCATAACAGAACTGAACTCTGCCAAATACTGACTGTCTGGACCCGAGTGTCTTGTGGCAATTTTCTTCCTGTTATATTAAAAAAATCTGGAGTTCTCTACAGTTTCTGCACCTTCTTCTCACCTATTTATATACTGAACCTATACATTTATACATACAACTGCATCTTTTGTGTACTTTCTTGCACAACTTTACACCTGTACAGTTTCCTTAGAAGTTTAGCAAAGTGCAATATTCAGAAGTTACTTATGGCTCTTAGAACAGCTAATAAACTGTCCTTACAACAATAAGCTATATGACTGTTTCCATTGGTGATACTTGTACATACTAATTTTCTACTATACTTTTGTATTGTAGATTTCAATATTGTTTGCGATCTTGTTGGGGCGCCGCGATAGCTCACCTGGTTGAGCTGGTGTCCCATGTACAGGGCTAAAGTCCCAGAGGCAGTGGTCCGGCTCATGACACTTTGCTGCAGATTCTTCTCCTCCACTTTCCTGTCTCTCTTTTCACTGTACTATCAAATAAAGGCAAAAAAGGCCAAAAAAATAACTTTAAAAAAAAAGACCTCTTGTCTGATTGCGCCGACTTATTGCTGCTTGGTTTCATTGCACACGATGCTAAAACATTAAAGAATTTCTCTTTTATTTTACTCCATTGTTTGTGTAAACAAAGCAAAAAGTTGAATATAATGATCACCTGATGCCCAGTTTGACTTAATAGCTGCTTTTACTGGCAGAATTATTTAAAATAATGCAGCACAGTTGCCATGTATTCTACTTATTGTAATGTGACAATAAACACCTTGAATGAGCCCCATCGTATGAATGATGTACTGTGCTCTAATTCACTTCAGTCACAATAACATTCAATAATGCATCTCTAATTAAATCGGAGCTGGTTCCTGCTTCCTCCTCCTCCTCAGCTAATCATTTGTATTGCTGAGCTGCCTAGCAACTATTACATGCCCTACAAGCTGTAATGTGAAAAAAATAAATAAAAGGAGTTTCGAAGAAAATGATTAAATTTACATGTTTACATTAAAGCTGACGACCAATTTTGTTAACTTTAGAAAAAAATTAAATCACCTTTTCTAAACATCTGTGCACTGAATCTGACAGTTAGACCTCGGAAATGGTCGAATCTGCAGCAGGACTCCAACATTAAAACTACAGGATTAACCAAAACATTTAATCAACTCATTTAGCAACGTAGTTCACAACACAGATCATATTACCACGACCAGGCAGCTGCTCCTGTCTGATACTTCTGCCTCTTGTTTCTCCTCTTTTTTGTTTTCATACTATATCTTTTAATATTCAACTCCATTTTTGTTAGTTTTTTCTTTTTTTTTTTAAATTTTTGAATCTACTTTTTTTCTACTAAAGTTGCTAGAAGTTCCTCTAGGAAACATAAAGAAAGAACTTACTGCCACCACTGTGTAGACCATAAAAACAAAGAAAATTGAAAATTACATTATCTTTAAATATATATAGTCATATTACCCTACCCCATCTGCAAGCTCATTACTTTCATCTGCAGTAAATAAAATGCTCTAGCTGCTTGATTGTAGCTAATTATAAAACAGAGTGCACTTTTCAGCTCATTTTCAACTTATATGAGAATAATTTAGAGCAGCCCTACAACCACAAGTTATGCAGTCACGGTGAAATTAACCATTTTTGTTGTATTTTGGGCTCAAAAACTGAAAGAAATGCTGTGGGAACATGTTGATCCATTTGTGAAAAGGGGCACAGTATGAACGCGTTAAATAAATACATTTCATATATACTGTGAGACCACATTGGAAACGTCTGTACACTGCAATTCAGTTGTGTACAAAAGCCATTTAATAAACCGTCTATTTATGAAATACTTGCTGTTAAAAGGGGAGACTGGGGTGATTTTTTTTTTAGGTGTTGGATTAAATCACACTGTAAAGGATTTTCAAACGTTTTCTCTTCCTCTGTATGCAAATGAGATTGCATAAATTTTTTCTCGTGTTACTTTGCATGTAATGTAGCATAATGAAGTAAAGCCAGCAAGTCCAATAAAACACACTGAAGGAAGCACGGCATCACTCGCACACATATGGGAGTGTGCATATGCATGCATACGCGGTGAGAGTGATGGGAGCGTTACCACCTGCAACCTGCTGATAATGAAGCTGTATTTCAGCCACCTAAAGGCAGCCATCTGTGCTGGGGCTCTCCCTGCTGCCTGCACCACCCCCACCGCACACCACACTCCTCTACTGGGGCCCAGAGACTAGTCTTTAGGATGCTCCACGTCAATAACATGACACTTTCATTAGAACTCAACTGCACACACACCCATTCCTATATAAAAATGAATGCTGTCACAGGATACGTATGGATTTTATGGGTGTCTTTGATCCATATGTTTCGGGTATCAGCACATCCAGGTGCACTGTGTTTACAGCAGATGTAGGTAAAAGAGAATAACTATCACTCACCGTGTTCCGCTTAGTAAACCGCATTTAAACAGTGTTGTAGAGTTTACATTGGAGCTACCATGTGGGGTGAAGTCCAGGATCAAACTGTGCCCCAGATTACAGGCAGCAGAGATGGTAGAGATCCTTCTAACGACTAATCTCCCCCCTCTTGATTTAACACAAATTTAAATTTAGACAAGCCAACTAGTCTAAAAGTAAGAAAGTAACAGCCTCCTTTCCTTGCTGGTTAACATCCACACGACGGTGCTAAACGTGGGAACACATTTCTCCGATCGAGTGGTTTTACACCAGACTGCAAACAACCTGATGTCATCTGTCCCACTTCCCACCCTGCTGGTTGACTACATTCAGACATTAGCGCAGGGAGAGGGAGGGCAGCAGTCACAAGCAACTGATGGTGGATGTCCAACAACTTAGATGCAGTTGCGCAACATTGCATAAAATATTGAAAATGAGTTTGCTTAACTTAACCAATTGGCATTGTAGTGCTGAGTAGCGATATTTAGTCGACTAATCCTGCCCATTCCTCAAAAGTAATCCCTGTCACTTGAAGGAAAACAACAGTTGTGGCTTTATATTTGTAATTCTGGACTCCCTTCTGTTCAAGTGCCCCTCTAGTCACCGATAAAACCCCTAGAAACTGTGTATCAAAGGATTTTTTGTCCATGTAAAAGCAAGTGCTTTCTTTCAGTTCTATCTTTCAACAGTAAAATATCTTGCTTTACATACAATCTGGTAAAAACAAACAAAATGAGTAATGCAATAAAAGACAAAATACAACATCTTGGTTCTGTTATGGGGCTGCAGTTGGTAGCACTGTTGCCTCGCAGCAAAAAGGTTGCCGGTTCGCGTCCCGGTGGGGGCACCGGAATCTTTCTGCATGGAGTTTGCATGTTCTCTCCGTGCAGTGTGGGTTCTCTCCGGGTTCTCCAGCTTCCTCCCACACAGTCCAAGAACATGTTGAGGTTAATTGGTGATTCTAAATTGTCTGTAGGTGTGAATGTGAGTGTGCTTGGTTGTCTGTCTCTAAGTGTAGCCCTGTGATAGACTGGTGACCTGTGCAGGGTGTCTCCTGCCTTCACCCTAAGTCGGCTGGGATAGACTCCAGACCCCCATGACCCTAGTGAGGATTAAACGGTGTATAGATAATGGATGGATGGATGGTTCTGTTATGTGTTTATATGAATCAAACTTTGTGGTTCTGGATTCTTAAACTTCAAATATCTGTATCAAATCTCAATTCACAAAAAAAATCCAGTATTGGTCAGGCTATAAAACATTTTTGCCATCTGGCTTTGCTTTACAGCCTGAAATTTCCATAATGTCAAGATAATACTGCACTATGTTAGCAAGCAGCGTAATGTCAGTCAGATTATATATTCAATTGAACTCATTCGGTCGGTTTAAATGGATTCCAACTGTAAGAAACAATTCGCAATTTCTTTAAAGCAATTTAAGGGATCAAACGTGTTAATTATGCAGAGATTTTATTAAAAAAGCATATCCAAACACTGGTCTTAGCTTCAAAGCTCCAGCACCAGTCATGCCATTCAACACACACTTGACTTTATAGCAGGCCAGCAATCTAAAATTCCTTTAGACTCTTGGTTCCAACACAAAGGGTAGAAAGTTGGTGAAAAAGCAGATCAGCGAGGCTCAGATGTGAGAACAGAAAGAGGAAAAGACTGGCGGCTTGCAGTCTTGCAGCGAGCACCAAGATGGAAAAGAGCGGCCATTGTCGCTGGAGGAGAGATGAAACCATGACAACCGGCCCAACTGTTGGACAACACTTAGAAAATGAGCGCCGCACGGAGCCTGGGAAACCAGTGTAAAAAGACGAGTACTTTAGCCCTCATACACACTCACACACACTCGTGGAAACAGACTGACTAATTGTTCAGAGTCAGCACAGCCTCTCGCCATTCAGCTTCGACCGCCGCACACACACACACACACACACAACCATGAAGGCATTGTTCCAACTGCAGGCTCATCACTGGGGGCGCAAAACAAAAGCATTCATCAGAATTTTAAAAGTGAGAGAAGAGTTTATGTTCCAACCAGCCTCTGTGGTCACACAAGCTAAAAGACAGAAACACAATTGCAACCACTTTGCGTCACTTCAGACTGAAGACACTTTCCTCTGGTTGAAAACACAGTTTATAAAAAGTGAAGTACGGCAAAGGCAGCTGTATTTATATGGCAATTCAAAAAGCTTTACATGAGCAAGGAAAAGTAGGGTCGAAAGGAACGACTACTCCATCATTTCTTCAATTAACTGAACTATAAAATATCAGAAAATGTAAAGTTTCCTGGAAAATAAAAGGTGACTCTGATCAAATTGCTTGTTTTTTTTTTAATTAACAGTAAAATTCATAGATATTCAAATGTTTTATTTAATATAAAGAAAGATGCAGCAAATCTCAGTTTTAAAATTGGTAAACCAGTGAACATTTACAGCTTAATTAGAACTGCTTCTGATTAACTTTCCCTTTGGCATGAACTTTATTTGCAGCCATATTTTGCAGGTTTCATCAGCTAAGACATGCTTCTTTTGTCCATAGTCCAGATTAAGGAAAACTGTTATGCATTAAAAGCTAAAACTGAATCACTGATCTGATTTATAATCAGAATTCCTGAAATAAATCCAACTTTTTACCGGTTAAGACTGTATTTTAATGAGAAAAGGGGAACATCTTATAATTTTAGCTTCTTTTTTTGCCCATTTTCTCTCAAAGGTACAGTAAAAACAATTCTCATTTTGGTATTGGCACTGAAATGTGCATATTTGCTGTATATAATAATATTAATAATCATTCCATGTTACTTGCAGCCTTCACTGATGATGGGAAACTGTATGAAAAGTTAAACCTCTGCTCTGATGTCTGATGATACATATAGATTTGTATATTTTTTTAATTTTTATTAGACTGTATTCTAACAGCATAAAGGGAACATTTAACAAGTTTTGCTTCTTTCACATTGGAAAATAAAAGGGTTATGAAGAAAAGGATCTTCACTTTCCCTTAAATGTACAGTAAAAAAGTCTTCTTTGGTGCTGAAACTTTCAGATTTGCTGCACAGCTCTAAAAATAATAACTCGAGTAGTAATAATATCTGTTAACAGAGTAAATGAAATGTTGTTCTTTCTCACAGATGCACAGATTTTAAAAAAATATTCAAGCATACTGTATATGATGAACAGAAACCGACTGTGATTTATTACTTGGAAACAATTTGGTCTTATGTTGTGACTGTTTGCCTCCGTTGCAATTAATGAACCAATGAAATCATATCACAAATCTGGTTCACGTCAAACATTATGCAAATATACGATTAGTGCACTCCCTCAGAGATAGTCTGTGTTTTCCACAAACACACAAACACACACACAGTAACAAGAAGCTTGGCCTGCACTTGTGTAGGAGGATTAATGATATTCGGACTTCCCTGTCTGCCAGCTCAGCAGCACAGCTTTGGATTCATACGAACAGCCCTCAACGAGCAGACTATCATCCTTCTGCAGCGAGCGCTACAGCTGCTTCACCACACACAGACACGTACACATCCCTGCAGATGATTTCTACATGCATATGCACTTAACCACCTTCTGCCGCTCCAGAAATGTCAGTCAGTGTGAGCATAGAACAACAGCATTAAAGGTTACGAGACTCTGTGGTTGCTGTCAGTCAGAGATGAAGACGCTGCACCAGCGGATGACTATGTCCAAGTGCAACGCTGCACTTCATTCAAGTAGAAAAACCCAGAAAGCAAAGCAGAAAACACGGACAGCGATGAGTTTTAATGTACTGCTGCATAAAGAACATGTTCATGCCAGTAATTTCAACTGGCCCGCAGGCTGAGACGAGAGTTTCTAGAAGCTGTTTGTAATGACGACTGAAGAAGTATGTAGATTTGAGAGCTGTTGATTCTGTAAATCAGCTTACAGCAACCTGCACAGCTGCCTCAATGACATTTCAGTCAATTTAAAATACTCTAATTATCCCCCAAGAGGCAATTTGCACTTGAGATGGTGCGAGAAGACGACAGTCTCCGCTCTTTATCCTGCCCAAACAGCAGAGCAGGGAATTTGCTCGGCCCAAACACCACACCTGTTTCAAATGCAGAGAAAGGATGTAGACGCCGGGAGCTGAACCTCACTTGGAAAAAACAAATGTTCAATGAAACTTAAACGAGCCTGATTCCAGACCACTAAATCACTGCCAATGATGTTCAGCTACATCTAATACCACACTGATGGCCTTTCTGAGGTGAAGAAACGCCATAAACTGAAATTCTGCTCAAGTTCCACCCCAAAGAAGACCAGAAATCAAGACTAATCTTTGATAATTTAGGTTTTTATAAAACTCAACCCACGTCCCTTAATGAGCTTCTAAACAACTGTATTTACTGCAGTTGTCACAGTGTTGTCACAACAATCCAGGGCTACAACTAACATTTATCATTTTAACTGCTATGTGATAATCCTTGATTAATTGATTTGTTGTTTGGGCTATAAAAATGTCAGAAAATGGTGACAAATGTCAGTGTTTCCCAAAGGTCAAGATAACAGACATCTTGTTCAATCAAACACCCAAAGATATTCAGTTTACTATCAGAGAGGAGAAAAAGGAAAGCAAACGAAAATCTGAGAATTTAGAGCTTTTTTTATTATTATTTTTAAGTTAATCAAATTGATTGATTATCAAAAAAGTTGGTGATTGATTTAATAGCTGACAAGTGATTTAATTAATCCTCACAGCTCGACTAAAATCCAGTTCTGACTTTATATAGTATGACGTAGAACATCTATTTGCAAAAAGCATTTAGATTTCACATTACTGTCTATGGCAGGAAAGAAAAACATAATTAAGATGTTTGAAAAGGAAGTTTAAGTTTGTTTAGAAACTTTTAAGATTTTTTTTTTGGAGGGGGGGAGAACTTAATTCAGTGCTTTTTAAGTGCTTCTTAAGGTTTTTCAAGATCTCCAGACATCATGGCTGTAATGAAAGAATCAGCTATTGTACAACAAACGCTACTCATGGAATCAATGGAAAGAAATGGATCTATCAAAGGAAAGTAATCTGTCCTAAAGCAAAGCACAGTGGTGACGTAGACCAAACCTTTCCTCAAGTTCTCTGATGAAGCACAAATAAAAGTCTGTTAAGTTAAACGGACACTACTGCATGTGCTAAATAGAAAAATTGTGTGATTAATACAGCAACAACAACACAGGCTGTTACAATCCAACTCCGGCAACCAGCTAATTGGCTGGTTATGAATTATTCACTCACCGAGGGAACAGAGCAGCGTATCGCGTCTACCTGCTGAAACTAGGGGGAGAAACCTTGATCATCACTGGCTGCATGTGATCACAGATGGTGGGACATCTGAAGCAGAGAGGCCGGCCTGAGACATCCATGCAGTCAACCATATCGCTGTTCCAACTATAGAAACAAACCACGTCCCGGTACTGGAGCTGCAAGAGGTTCCTACTGGTGAAATACAGCTGAATCTTGATGCAATGCCCAAAAAACTGCCAACAGATTTACTCTAAATGTTTTCTTTAAAATAAAAATCACCACAGTGGCACTTTTTTTTTTTTATCAGAGCCAGAAGCTGTCAAAACTGGAAAAATTCTCAGGTTTTCTACTTTCTGACAGTCCTCGAACTAGCCATGAGCCATGTGTAGATTCACCTGGAAAAGTTACAAATAATCTTAAAATCATGATATTTTACCACAACAACCAAAAAAAAAAAAACCTGTTGTCCTCCGACACAACTGAGAAGCCACGACTGACTAAGCTGACAAAAATTCAGAGTTGTCAGTTGAACTGCAGGATGTGTTTAAAGAGAGCAGAGAGAGGACGACAAGATTGGCTGAAAGGGAAGTAAAACATACAGGATTGATAAAGTAAATGCAGCTCAAAAATTCTGCAATTTTTTTTTTTAAAGATACCTTCATCCCGGTGAAATATCTTTCCAGGTCAGTAGAAGTTGTAAAAATGTGTGTCAAGCCTCCATTTTTCCCAGTATTACTAACACTTGTGGGATTTTGTGTACATGCTGATCCCAGTTTTTTCAATTTCTGTAAAGCAAATAATCAAAGAAATTCAACTTTTATTCCTATTTTTTTTATGATTTATGCACTAAATACTTCTGAGTTATCATTTTTCTAGTCATGGTTGTGTTGTCTCCATACAGGTGCAGGACTTGCAAGGAAAAATGAGCCCACAGTCAGTAAAAATGTGACAGAAATCAGTAAAAAAAAATTCCCAGAAACTGTTTGGAGTTCAGAGGGTTAACTAACATGAGTGTCATCAGATATCTACTATAAAAAAATGCATGGACGCAGCTGAAAACGACTGACCATCTAGACTGCTTGGTAACACGCACCTGGACAGCTCGGGAGGGTTTTCATACCTGAACAGATGCAGTACAGTTAATAAGCACTTACAGCCTAATGCAGGAAAATACAACATCAAACCGAGCTACGGATTCAAAAATAGACTGAAACAACACCTCAGGAACGGTCCCAGTCCACCAAAATGACTCATGCAGCCTTTTATGCAGCTGAAAAATCACACTTTGGGTTTGACAAGCGCTGAGTGATAAATGCCAACCTGCTGTTTGAACATACAGTACATCAGAAGGGCCTGCATCAGAAAATATGAGCCGGAGAGGCCCCCCCTCCAAAAAAAAAAGAGCACTGCAGCATTTAAACTAATGCAGAAATGTGGGATGTTGCAGCTGCAGTACAGTGTGTGTATGTGTGTGCGTGTGTGTGTGTGTGTTAACCTATGAGCTGAATGTGTGTGCAGGGACCGGACAGTGCAGCAGCTTCTGCAGAGCGGGCCCATGTGACAGATGGATGCTATAACGGAATTAGAGACAAGAAAAATCACAAGGGCCCATTATCACCAAGCCCTCTCTGCCTGACAACAAGGATTAAAGGCGCACTACCACCACCACCACCATCATCATCATCATCATCATCATCATCATGAGAGCAGCGTCTCCCCCTGCATTCAGCACAGCCGCATCCACCAAAAAAAACACCCGCAATTGTCACCCGCCTCCCGTTTCCCCGCATTCAGAACACGCAAATGCAAAAAAAACAAAAAAAAACTGCACCCCGGCGTGATGTCAGAGAGGCAGGTGCTGGTGACGAGCCCCGGCCGCACCACGCGTTTCATGACGGGGCTGCTTTCACTAACCTGTCTGTCCTTTGCCCAGCGTCTTCTCCAGGCGGTACGGTCCCACATAGTTGGCGTAATGCCCGCTGTTGGCGTCCTTGCCCGTCGATGACATGTTTCGGGGTGAAACGACTCGCCGGGAGCAATTTCTCTTGCGGGTGTCCGAGCGGGACGCGTCTCTGGAGCGAAAAGCGCAATTCCGCGGCGCAGTGGAGTTCGCCTCGCTCGGCGTTTCCGTCTATGAGGCTGCTGGTCGCTGCAATATTCGCGTCCCCGTGCGTGCGTGCGCGTGTGTGTGTGTGTGTGTGTATGTGTGCGTGCGTATGTCTCCAGTGCCGGTGCTTCACGGTGTCTCTCCGCAGGTTCGGTCCTCGGTGCGGCTCAGATTGCGGTTTTGAACCTGGGTGTCATGATGTTGGTGCCGGAGGAGCGGTGCGCTGCAGCCCCGTTGGGTGTGATCTGATGATGGGACAGCATCTACTGCCGCTGCTGCCGCTCCAGCAGCCTGCGTCAAACCACGGCCAGTCTTAGAGGACACTTCCGGGAGCCCCTTTCAAAACACAAGCACGTTAAGTCACCGACAGGCGATTGTTGGTTTGTGAATTAGCACACAAGTGAAAATGGAAAACAGGCCACTTTCCTGAAAACAGACATGTTTCTGATTATTTACAGTTGTTTTAAAATAGATGCATAAAACTGATATACTCTTATAATATTGTGTAAGATGTTTTATTAGGTTAACTCTGCAACTATCAATCACCATATTTTCACTACAGGTCAATCTGCAGGTTATTTCTATCAGAGGTAATCATTTGGTCAACTACAATTACAAACCACAGTGTCAACCCCTTACACTGCTTCTTGTACACAGTCCAAAAGCTCAATAACAATATCAGGCTGAATATCACATAAGACAAGCAACTAGTCCTCATATATGACAAGTTGTGAAGTTCTAAACTTTAGCAACTAATTTTGTGATAATATTTCTATCTGATTTCCTTGGTTTTTCTTTAGGAATATGTTTGAGTCTTGGTAGGATTGAGCTGTATTTATTTTAAATCGCATTGTGATGATTTTTGACAAGCACTGCAATTTGAGTCACGATTTTAGCGGGAATGGAAAGTTTTGCTTTTTGTCACCACTTATTCAAATATGAAAATGATTATGTCCATTTTGCTGTAGCCATTATCTACCGCTTAATCCTCACTAGGGTCATGGGGGGCTGGAGTCTATCCCAGCTGACTTAGGGTGAAGGCAGGGGACACCCTGGACAGGTCACCAGTCTATCACAGGGCTACACTTAGAGACAGACAACCAAGCACACTCACATTCACACCTACGGACAATTTAGAATCACCAATTAACCTCAACATGTTTTTGGACCTTGTGGGAGGAAGTCGGAGAACCTGGAGAGAACCGACGCTGCACGGGGAGAACATGCAAACTCCACGCAGAAAGATCCTGGGTGTCCTCGTGAACCGGCAACCTTCTTGCTGTGAGGCAACGATGCTAACCACCTTGCAGTTGGAACCAAATTACCAAATTCCCTAATGTCTGGAAAATAGAATTTGTATGAAATATGAGCTCTATTTTATAACTGTATGCAGTAATACAACCAGTTTTCAAATATGATAAGCTCTACAGTAATGACAATATTCATAACATTTTTGATGTCTTGGTATAGCAACTTGGCAGATTTTCACTTTGTCGCTGGAAATTACAGATTTTAGTAACACAACACTGCATTGACTGATCTTGTTCATTTAATTTCTTGATAAATAAGATCTTAAAATTCTGGCATTTTGGAGCAATTTAAAATATACAAAGTAAATCACTGACTTTAATCAGTGTAAAGAATCAACCACATACATTATTATTATTGTAACACAAAACTGCATTTATTTTCATAATTTTTATGATTTTTTTAGTGAGGGCTGATGCTTTGAAGTTTAAAACCTTCTTTCCCACAGTTTTCAGTCATATAGAGCAACATCGTTTTATTTTGAAGGCCAATCCTCCTGCTTTCCGCTGCCATCTCGGCTTGACGCAGCTGCTTTAATTAGGGGCCACGCATGCGCACATATTTCGCATCGCAGGGGTTTTTTTGATTGAATTGGGGTCGAGATGACAGTGAGACATGAAAGGCTGCCACTGTTCAGAACTTCTCTGTTTTAAATCTATAAATACAACAAATATGGTGCAAAATGGAAAAAAAAATAAGGCCACAAACATCCAGAAGTTTTCCAAAAAGACTCTTTGCACTTCCTCATCACTGTAATAAACTGAAAAAAATCATTTATGCCCTGTTTTCATGCACACATCTGATCACTTTATTTATAAACTACTTGTTTCATCCATTTATTCCAACTCTGAGTTATTAGCTGAAGGTGAGACATCTTTATTTGTCACTGTGGGTGGCTTGTGTGTCTCTGTGTGTTAGTGTGTGTGTGGTGTGTGTGTGTGTGTGTGTGTGTGTGTGTGTGGTGGTGGAGCTGGTGGGGGACTGAACATGTTACACGCTGGGACACTTTCACTTGATTAAACCAGCGGTGGGTGACAACGACCATCTATCTGTCTCATCACTCCTTCACAACAAAAGCCTTTTGACCCAGCACGCTCAGTGGCAGATGGGCCCCCCCCACCTCCACCGTCCCTACCTCCCACTCCTCCTTCTGCCTCCCTCTAACCTCCCCCACCATCAAATCCATGTCCCTAACAAAGATGAGGGGGGCTTCGTTTTACCAGACCTGCTCGCCACGGGACAGCTTTCCCTCAAATTACTTCCTGTTAATTAATGTAAAACCACCCCACACCCCCCACACCCCACCCTCCATCACAGGGGAAGGCTGAGACTTCGGCCCACAGATCAATCAGGAGTCTTCTTGTGGACTCGTGCCACCATGCGAGCTCTCCAGCAGCCTGATCTCTGGCGTCTGATCCCCCGGTGGCTGTTTGACAGCTGCAGAAGCCGTTGTGGCTGTAAAGCTGCACCGTCCTAATCACCTCCATGTGAAATAATCTGCCATAATCAGCCAGGCCTCTGAGGAGAGACACACGACTAATGACAGTGTCAAAATATCTCTTTCACCACAGTGTTTGACGATTCAGAGGACACCACAGCTGGCTGTTTAGTGACAGTGCATTTTAAATCATACTAATCATACTAACATGAACTCCATCAAATTTCTTCTTTGTTTTTGAATTTGGCAAATATTGTTTACAAGGGTACTTCAGAAAGTTCTTAGCGTCAGCTGTGACACATGACTCTTCTTCCACACAAAATGACACGACGGCGTGACGCTACATCAGTCAACTGGTTGTTTCAATTGGGAACAACAAGGAATGTAAAAATTAAGACGTTAAAAAGCACTGCTACTACAAATTATGCAAGAGACGAATGTTGGTATAAAATGTAAAAATGCATAAGAATTTTTTTTTGGAAATGATTTGTTTCAATCAAGATAATTGTTACAGCTGATTTAATTTCAAACTCTGAATGTAACTTGCTCCAGACCACGTTGTCTCCACAGCATTAGTTACCATTGCAGTCTAGCAGGTCAAAAAAAAGAGCACATTTTGTGAAACTCAAAACTCAGGCTTTAGGCTCAACACACCTTGCTTACCCACTAATTCCACTTTGTGGTACTGGTGACAAAATGAGGAGTTTCATGTATGCTGTAACACTGCTCAGACTGTTTTTGCAGGTTTCTTTATCTCTCAACTATGTTAACTGGTCATTTAAGCACAAAACGTCCCTGGGTGGGCTCGAACCACCAACCTTTCAGTAAACAGCCGAATGCGCTGACCGATTGCACCACAGAGACATCTACTGCCTTTAAATGGTGGCGAGATCAGGCATCCAGTTCACTGCATCACCTGTCACCAAGGGGCATAAGTCCTATTGTAGAGCATAACTGTGTACTATAAAGCCTTCTATCACTGTCCATGAAAACTCAAATGTTTAAAGCAATCAGAAAAAAGAAGAGGAAAGCTTCGAGCTGGCTGCGGTTGCTCCAAGACCATGCTTTCATGTACACAGCACAGGTGGCAGAAGCAGCCAAATGTTGCTTTAAACTGTTGTCCAAAGCACCTTATTCACCCGATTTGCACCATCTGACATCTGTTTCCCAAACTGAGATCGTCCTTGCATAGTCGCCATTTTCAGAGTTCTGATATCTATGCTGTTGAGGAGTATCTTGAGACTCAACATGGGACCTTTTTTTGCAAAGGGATAGAGAAGCTTGAACATCAGTAGACCAAGTGCACTGAAGTTAAGGAAGACTATGCTGAAAAATAATGAACAATCTTTCACATTTTCTTGTGACACTGAGAAGTTTTCGAAGTATTCTACAGAGTTACTTTCCAAGCATGGTCTTCCTGTTTGAGAGCATTACTTCTTTAGTGGTCTTTTAAGCACAAGACGTCCCTGGGTGGGCTTGAACGACCAACCTTTCGGTTAACAGCCGAATGCACAAAGGTGGCTGTCTTTTAACCTGCCAGATCACCTTGGAAACTTGTACTGTTGAGCTAACCTGGTTGGGACGAGGTTTTCTTTGGAGTTTTGGATTTAAATGGCTTGTTAATGATCCAAGATTGACATGCCCCAAGGTGTGAATGGTTTTGAAACTGTCAGCTGAGGTAAGACAAGGCAAGGTAACTGCTGTATACGGCATTGTAGCAAGATTATTTAAGGATGCGTGATCTTGCCACCGTGATCTTGCCACCGTTTAAAGGCCATGGATGTCTCAGTTTTAAAACCATTCACACCTCGAGGCATGTCAGTCTTGGGTCATTAACAGGCAAATTAGCCATGTGCTTTGGGGAAGAGAAACAAATTCTAGGGACTCACAACCATTCAGTTAGATCTGGGGAACTGAGGCTTGATAGTGAAATGCTTTTCAAAACTATACTCAAAAAGATAGAATTCTACCATTTTTCCTGAAGCATAATTTCTTAGCAAGCATCAAATTGTAATCACAGAATTTCTATTATTTAGCACAAATGCCCTTGGATGGTCTTGACTTAGAACCATTTCAGTTCACAGCCGAATGCGCTGAGTGATGACGCCGCTGACAGCTGCTGTCAAACAGAAATTGGCATAGGTGTGAAGTCTTGTTTCAATACACACCTGTGCTTGTTATTTACATGTAGAAGACATAGTTTGAAGTGGCTTCACTTAGACAGATGGACTAAACAAGTTTTCTTTCTGTATTAACAGTCAAATGTCAAGCACCAGAATTTCAGTTACCATCAAATTGCGCCTGCAGCAAAACCTCAAATTATTTTAAATGCAGTCTTAATTTGTGTTGATTTACTTTTGACATCAGGGCATAATTTTAAGTCTTATTTACAGTGAGACATAATCAGACTCTTTTTGCAAGTTTCTCAATCATGTCAAGTAGTTATTTAAGCACAAAAACATGTCCAGGTGGGCTCAAACCACCAACCTTTCAGTAAACAGCCAAAAGCACTGACCGATTGCTCCACAGAGACGTCTATAGCCCTGTAGGCAAGATCACACATCTATAAATGATCTCACCACAAAGATGTATACAACAAGTACTTCTTATTGTGGACAGAGAAGACAGATGTTTGAAAGAGGAGTGAAAGAAACCATCTATGTTAAACTGGAAAAGGTATCTGTAAACAGAGGAGGGCGTCTACAACAACAATTATCAGGCACTTACTTGTGCCCTCTCAGTGAAGGTGAGCGTGTTCCCA
The DNA here is from genome assembly GCF_000690725.1 of Stegastes partitus. Classification (NCBI taxonomy): domain Eukaryota; kingdom Metazoa; phylum Chordata; class Actinopteri; family Pomacentridae; genus Stegastes; species Stegastes partitus. Next base: position 394,320 of record NW_007578119.1, on the reverse strand, counting down.
ACCTTCAATCTACACCTACCCACAAAAGTGGAAACATTAGTTTATCCTTGGAGATGGCAACAACTGCCAGTGGTGAGATCAATCATCCGTATATGATCTTATTACAAATATATACATTAAGTACTTCAGGACCAAACATAAAAGCATCTGTGGCAACACGATGCCTACGGTGTGCGATACTGATACTGCACAGCTTCATACAGGAGCATCAGTAACATACAGCTCAACAGGTTTGCAGATAAAACACATTCCCTCAGCTGAAGTTCTATATCGGCCATAGAGAATCATCAAAAAAGATGATTTGGTAAAAAGGAGTCAGTTTAACTTACACTCATTTAAGTCAGAAACTGTGAACGTAACCTGCTACAGACCAGGGTGGCTCCACAGCATCAGTTACCATGGAGATCTAGGCAGGTTAAAAGCCAGCCACCTTCATGACACTGAAGACTTGTTTACGAATGAATTCCACTTCATAGTTCAACTCCCAGGACATAATGTCAAGTCTCATTCACTGTGTGGCACTGCAGTCAGACAGTTGTTGGAGCTTTCTCTGAACCTCAACCATGTCAAGTAGTCACTTAAGCACAAATCGTCCCTGGGTGGGCTCAAATCACCAACCTATCAGTTAACATCCGAACACGCTGACCAATTGTGCCACAGAGACATCTGCAGCCATTAAAAGGTGGCAAGATCACATACAGCAAAGGTTTTAAGGTATAAACATATTCCCCTGCATAGGAATCTATATCATTCAGAGAGAATCATAAAGACATGAAAAGGGACACGCTTCTTACAGATGATTTAAATCCAAAACTCTGAACACATCCTGCCTTTGACCAGATCAGCTCAACAGCATAAGTTACCATGGTGATCTAGCAGGTTAAAAAGAGAGCCACTTTCATGACACTAAAAACTGACTTTAAGTTCAACATACCTCGCTAACCCACTAATGTCACTTCGTAATACAGCCACCAGCTCTCTTAGGGAATGGACACAGAAGGAAAACAAAGCTACCTAGAAAAGCACTTGGAGAGTGCAGACCTCCGATAAGCGTCTAATTTCCACCCATATTGTGATTTCCAGCCAATGTGAACACTATTAGATTCATGGAGAATCAGAACGGTCTTTCTGTACTCTCAAATATTTTGTACACTAACGTTATTTCTGCAGTTACTTACTGGCTTTGAAGCTGTTAGTTAACACTATGCTAGGCCTGTATAACTACAGCGATGTTATTGTCGACGCAACAAAGCATGCGTCAGTTGTTATGACACATGGCAAAGAGAGTTAAAGTGAAACAGGAGACATGTTGAGTCATTGTTAATGTCACAACGTCGTTATAAACTTATCTGTCAGCAGCTCCGCTCAGCCCACTGCTGTAACGCTGCCTGGCTGTAGCTTCCTCCTAAACTACTGAGAAGAAAGCGGTGAGGACTGAAGGACTGAATTGAGTCAGAGCTCCATCTAGTGGACAAACAGCGCAATGACAGCACTATTGTGACACTTAATGGCATTTACTGTTTTATGACAAAATAACCAGACGGTAAGCCAGAACATCACCAAAATTTAATCATTTGTTCATTGTGCCTTTTTCAACATTTCCTGAAAATTAAATGAAAACCATTCATAACTATTTGAGTTATCTTGCTAACAAACAAACCAACCAACAAACAGATAAACGCCAGCTAAAACATAACCTCCTTGGCAGAGGTAAATAGGATATAACATAGGCACAGTCTTGAAATCTTTTTGACTGCACCTCGTAGGCTAAGTTAGTCAGCTACTGGCTTTAGCTTTGTATATTTGATCTAACTCACCGCCTGAAGATCTCTCTCTCTTTCTCTGTCTCATTTTATTTCCATCCTTTTTCTTCCACCTCCCTCTTCACCAAAATAATGAGCTGTGTCAGAAGACAACCATTAACACCAGAGACGAGCAGACCGCATCCTTGTTTTACCCACTGAAACAAGATGTCGCCACACAGGGAACACACACTCACATGCATTAAACCCTGTATTTAGATTTAGCTTTTTATTATGCGCTACAATGGCACTGACACGATACATGTATAGGAATGCTTTGTGTGAGGAGGTGTGCGTTTGTGCGTACTTGACACTGGTGACGCACTTTTCTATAGCACCGGATGAAGGGGGAGATAAAAATATTGTGGGAACGGGCCACAGAATGCACCCTTCACTTTTCAAGACATTTCTGGAAAAAAAGAAGCTTAGCCTGCAGTCTATTTCTGCATTAGTCAGCTCTATTGTGGCCGCCTTGCCATCGGAGCAGGATAATGCACACTCTCTCGCACACATCGACTCACATACGTATTTGGTACTTCAAGTCAAAAAGAAGCCAAATGAGAGAACATCTCTTCTGACAGCACACTGATAAAGAGTGACTCACTGAGCTGAGACGAGGACAGAAGATTTGTCCCGAACTTTATATGAGAAAATCAGTTTTTTAAAGAAACATCGCAATGGTGCTCATAGTGTCTCAGAGGAGCACATTAATCAGAGAAATGCACGGAGTTGATTTGAATATATTTTCCATCAACAGAAAACTGATGAGGCTCGATATTTCAGCTCAAACTCTCATCAGTGGAAAAAAAATGGAGTCTGAATCTTTCCTCGTTTTGTTTTTTCGTGTTCAGAGGTGCTTCTAATTAATTTAACACCGAATGCCTCATTTTCAACAAATTGTATCCCGTTTGAAATACTGTTTCCACAAATTTAATTTCAGTGCTGGTTCATTATGCAACAAAAATATAGAACAGCACTCAGAGCAGAGTTGAAACGACAGCCGCATCAAGACAATACACATGTAGAATGTACATTTACAGATTTAAAAAAAATAATAATAATAATTTAACATCAATTTTAATTAGACATTCTTCTCTCCTCCAAATGCAAATTAACTTGTTTATCTTGTGCAGTGGTCTCCGGCTTCCTCCCACAAGGTCCAAAATCATGCTGAGGTTAATTGGTGATTCTA
>NW_007578119.1:389257-390936 GCF_000690725.1 Stegastes partitus | reverse complement strand
GACCCTAGTGAGGATTACGTGGTGTATAGATAATGGATGGATGGATATAATCTTAACTTTAATGTTTAAATTAGTAAGGTAAAGCTCTATAAAATGTATAATTATTCACAGGTCCACAGATTCACAGTCTCAAATATTTTGGTGAACTACTGTAATATAAGCAAAAGTTTCCAAACAAGCCACCATGTTGGTCCAGCCTATGAGTGATCATCCAATCATGTAGGAGGGTGTGGCCTGTACTCTTTTCTAGCTGGAGAGCACTTATCAGTAAATACATTGTGACAAACCCAGTCGCAAACCCATCAAGCATCCATTAAGACAAAATAACAGTTCAACACATGCACAGGGTGAAGCTGGTACCAAACCTGCAGCCTTATGATTTGAGGACAGCCTAACTGAGTCACTGCCACCACACAATGCAGGGAAGCAGCACAGGCCTTCACATCTACAATCGCCCCTATGGACACGCATCATCAGCGTTCACTTTACTCTCATATTTTAGATCAAATCAACAATCGGCTGGTGGAACGGGCTGACAAATTGCTTCTGATGGTGTGTCATGCATGGTAGCTCACAGCTATCAGCGTGTTTGTGTGACCATTATGACAATTACATTCTGTTTGACATAAAGTACCTTCTTTTACACGTAGCATACACACAAAAACATCTTTTTCGTGCCGCTATTAAATAAAATATGAAGGCAATCTGAGCAAATTGTTAAAAAAATAGACCAACCTTCAGCAAAAACAAAACTACATAACCTTGTTCTTTCTCAATACATCTAGAGTTTCCTAAAGTCTTTTCCCCCGATTTGACCCCCTGTGACTATGTGACCAGAGTTCCATAATGTAGAAATCCTGACTTAGCACTGTGTTATTACGTATCGCTTTAAGTTACTGCTGTTGTGCTGTACAGTTGGTGCACGGCTGAATGCCCAGAAAGAACAACTGAAATGAATGGAAAACACAATCTATTGTTCTAATTACTTCTTGCTAGACTGCAACTTAACAATAGCTCTTCTAGAGACAAATTGTTCGTAATTAAGTGGGGGTGCAGTGATATGCGTGCAGTTCAGTGGTAATTATAAAACTGCTAATTTAGAGCGTTGCTCTGTAAGCCCATTTAGATTACAGCGCTGCAATTAAATTGGCAAAAGACTATAATTACTAACAACACTCACAATATGCAGTCTTACATTTTATCTAGTTTTCCGATTTATCTGACAGAGACAGTTTGTCCTGCTTCTCATTATACTCAGATCTTGGAGATATTACCAGAGCTGGATAATATGCGACATAATTTTCTTTTTTATATATATACACAATGGATAGATTGAAGCATGGTTACATTTTTTACACTCATCATGACCTCTGGACATAATAAAGCTTGCACGTCGCATTTTTGGAGAAACAACTCTATCTATCCAAAGCACATTACTCCAAAAGTCTGGTGTCTCATTTATAATTTTAAAAAAAATTAAAAATTAAAAATCCTAAAAGAATAGAATAGAATAGAATAGAATAGAACCGAACTTTATTGATCCCTTTGAAGTTGTTGAACTTACTATTACTAATTACTTATAGTTGAACTTATTCCTAAGATCAGTGCCAAAGGTGTGCTTACATTCAAATCATAACAGATACAGAGCATTAAAAAAAATATCTTGCTTTACTAGAATC
>NW_007578119.1:359009-388749 GCF_000690725.1 Stegastes partitus | reverse complement strand
GTATTATTCGGTGGATTAAATGAGATGACTAGCAAAGCTGAACGCACAGCTTGGGAGTGTGTCGCTGCAAGAAAACTGCAGAAAGACAGAATTGTGGCTGATGTTAAAAAGAAATTGTCTGAACTTGAACTATAATGGAGAACAGCCACAGTCACTTCTTTTTAAACTGCCACATGAATCATAAAACACTGCATCCTATTTGAAATTCAAAACCCTGTACGTCCCCACAGCTGTTGATTCATGTTATATTGTTCATAAAGCTCATGCCAAGTCCACCACAGCCTTGGACACACATGTGGCCCAAACTGTCAGACTTCACAGTCAAACACTCCATACACACCTAACAATAAGCTCCTCTATCAAAATCACTACACAATAACCAAAAAACCCACCAACAACAGGAAGAATTACAATATAAATCTCTGCTGTCTTAAAAGAACACTAAATATCTTTATCTTTTTACAATTTTGCATAAATTCTGCAATATCCATCAGCTATTTTTACCATTACACAAATAAGCTTTGTGCAAAGTGAAAGTAAAGTCTATGGTTCTGATCTGCAGAAATAAACACATTAATGCTGCAATTTTGAGCAACACTTATGTCAAATAATATTAAATAAACACAAATAAAAAAAAATAAAGCAATTCAGCATTTCACCTGACTAGAAGCAATCTGGCCACATAAAGAAAAACACAACCATCTGTAAGAAGTCATATGTTGTTTAGACCTGTTTTTAGTTTTGACTGACAGAAAAAAAATGCCAAGAACAATCTGTGTCTATTAATGTTTTTGTTCATGAGAAAAACAAATAGCACAAACTGCTCTAACTGAACAGTTCAGTTTATTCATGGAGATGCTAAATAAGTAGGAAGATGCTGCCATCCAGTGGTTTCACTGCAGAACAGCACTCATGTGGAACACAGCGACATCTACTGCTGAGGAGCACAAACCACCTCCTCTTAGTTCCTGCTCTGTGTGTGCCTGTATGGATCAGTTTGATTGTTAGGATTAAGTAGTTAGGACATTTTGGGAAATTGGGGTGATTTAATTGTCTTGTTTGTTTCTGTTTTGTTTCTTTATATCCTGTCTTTTCACATTCAAAAGGTTGTTTGAGGGTTTAGACTTAGTTTTATGGTAGAGGTTTGAATCGGGTCTTGGTGATGAATTTCATTGTGATGGTTAACCCTCAACTTCTGGCACTTTCTGGGCACCTGTCACATTTTTGGCACCTATCACATTTCAAGTTTTTGTGGGCTCATTTTTTACTGTAATATAAAGTCCTTCACCTCCATGGAAATAGGACAACAATGGCCAGATGTGAAGAATAAATCTAATTAATTACTTAATCATAAAACTGAATAACACGAAATTTGCTTGATCATTCATTTTACAATAATTGTAAAAACTGCAGTCAGTATGTTCAGTGTTTTTCCAGTTCCCCACAGGTGTTAACAATAGTGAAAAAATACAGATATTTAATTTATATTGGTTAGGGCTGGAACTTTAAATTGTGCAACAAAGAGTTTTAATACAAAACGTCTTAAAATGTTAAATATAATCGCAACAATTGCACTTTGAGTTTGCACTCATCTGTGAATGCAGTAGACGATGACAAAAAGGTGATAGATGAAAAATGGACAGAAAAATATAGATTTAAAAAAAAAAATTGTTGTTTAAGTTCAGATTAAGATTCAGTTGTCAACCAAAACTTATTTGAATTGAAAAACTTTGCTTATTGTGCCAAATATTGCTATTTGATAAAAATATGATTAATCGCACTTAATGAATTACAAAGCGTCCCACCACTAATATTAATAGATATTTAACTATTTACAGTTTTTGCAGTTTTTCACACTAGTTTGCATATCAACAAATATGTGGTACATTGGACAGAATAATGGTTTACTAGGGCTCAGTGCAATCACGGCCCTCTAGTTTCAAAGATAATAAACCTTTATAACATGCCAGGAAGTTTTGGGATTCAGAGGTTTAATGTTAGAATAACAGAGATGACAATGTATTATGTAAATTGATTTCATGAATTCTCATACATATGTGTGTGCATGTGTGATTACAGTGAAGACAAAACCATCTGATTAAAGTTGAGAACCATCAGCACAAACACAGACATCCTGTACAGTCAGCTTCAAATATTTCTTTTTTCAGATCAAGAAATGATGTAAGAGGGACAAAAAAAATTACTTCAAGAGTTTTATTTACAGTCGTGACTCGATAATCCAACACTAAATGTAAAACCTTTTTTTTTTAACGTCAGATAGCAAGGCTGTTGGATTGTCAAGATGGAGGTCATGATACAAGGAGGGCTTGATGCTTGAAGAGTAAATTGTTGTTAACTATTGTTCATAGTTGTTACAATAGTAGGGCTGGTCCGAATAGCACTTACTGGTCTCTGGATATTTGGGTCCAATTAATGATGAATATCTGAACATGAATATCCGGTCGGGGGGGGGGTACCCGTCGGAGTGCACCCCCAGGGTGGAAGTGGCCGGAACGCACAGGCAGTACTTGGCTGCTGATGCCAGTTTAGTTAGCGGTCACAGCTCTGTCTCCACCATCGGTGGCAGTGGAGGTGGGGGACAAGATATGCTCCACCGTTACCATCCGTGTTTACTCCATAAACACTGAGCACGCTCGCGGTGTGTCCTTTTCTGCGCATGCGGGACACTTTTGGGTCGTATGAAGTTCACACAGCAGATCACATACAAGTCGCATTTAATTGGAAATGTGAACGAACTCGCAAAAAAATCGGATTTCACAAAAAAATCTGAATTAAGCATTAAGTCCTGCAGTCTGAACGTAGCCAATCTGTCAGATTGTTAAGTCAGATAATACACCATTATCCTTATTTATGACATAAAATGTCATGTTGGAGTCGGAATCCAAGGCTGTCGGTATGTTAAGGCTATTTTTAATGGGTTCTGTTCGTTTTTCCTAAAAACCTGTCGCATAGCAAGGTTTTCTGATTTTTAAGGGTCGGATTATCAAGTCATGACTGTATTTTCCTTTTAAATTTAGACAGACTGATAGTGAGAGAATAAATCATACAAAAAGGAAGTTGGAGGTCAAGCCTCAGTCGTGTAATGAATGTATGGTCTGGAAACAAATAGATCACTGGCTGCTGTGGATAGTGCAAGATTTTTGCTGCCATTCATAAGCACTGATCCAGAATCATTTATTATGTTGTAGGATATGAACAGACAGATGCCAAAGGTACACAAAACTTTCCAACTCAGGGGTCATAAAAAGTGGTAAATTGACTGATCAGACGTGCTGAAGCCTTGCCTGACAACTTCGAACCAGGTCACAGGAAGGTGTAAATCCACTGATCACACCGTCGAGAGCTTCAAAGAGCAGGTAACAGATAAGAGACACTCATGGAGAGCCTGACCAGCCAAATGTGGTATGGAAAAAGATGTCTGGGTGAATATTTATTGTTCCCCCTTCCTCTCTCTCGAAGGAATGCAATCATCATGGACAATGGGGAGAACGCACAGGAAGATCTTAATGTGCCTTTACTATCTTATGTTGGTTTAAGTGTTGTTAAATGTGAAAATACATAATATCCTGATAAACACCCCAAAGCCTTAACCTAAAACTATAACCTAGTACTGTATTATCGTTGTAACTGTGAGAGATAAATATCTCATGTTTAGACTGCAATCCTCTAAATGTGAGATAATTCTTTTCAACAGGCCTATCTATGTACAATTACAAGTACATGTAGTTCTAATGTAACATTGTTACCTTTAGAACGAAACTCCTGACCACCCTATGACCATGTGACCCACAGGGGCATCAAACCTAACACCCCCTGTTTGTGATTGGTCAGCTATTTTACTATTAAAAAGTCGTTCACCTGAAAGACAGATTTTCTACCAGCCATGTTGCCAATCTATCTATCTATCTATCTATCTATCTATCTATCTATCTATCTATCTATCTATCTATCTATCTATCTATCTATCTATCTATCTATNTCTATCTATCTATCTATCTATCTATCTATCTATCTATCTATCTATCTATCTATCTATCTATCTATCTATCTATCTATCTATCTATCTATCTATCTATGTCTCTGCCCCCAACACCAGACATCGCTGTACCTGCTCCAGAATCCTATCCATCTCCAAGGAAACGGCAAGTATTGAGCTTCTATCTTCAGAATTATAATTGACCTTCAAACAAACGTTCCAAATTGACCAGTTTATCTGCTGCTTTCGGTGAAAGGCTTTTCAAGTCTCCAGGTCACACTTCTGCTCCACGTTTGGTTTCTCACTGTCAGATTCTCACTCAGCATTTTCATCATTGTTTGTATTTTATGTTTTATGTTTGCTATTTGTTGGTTGTAGTTAGTAATAAATGTTTTGTGCGTATACAGTTGTTTCTTGTGTTTTCTAAAGTTTACTTTCAGTCACTTTACGTATCCGATCTTTATGTTACCTGAGCTCAAAGGTAATTCCCTGACATTATAAAACACTCTTGACTGATCACCAAGAGTAAACAGTTTGTTAGAATTGTTGACTCTGTGAGATTATATTGCTGGACGGATAAAGGTTGGTTTTGATCATTTTCATTGATGCAATAATTTTCTTTATAGTGGAGATAAGTCTATCTTATTTCCCCCTCTTACACTTTGATGTCTTGTATCACCTACGGTACTCAGAGAGTTGTGAGACTGACCAAGGAGCAGCATGCTGTAACCATTTCTTCATAACAGAGCTTTCGGAAGCTTTTTCTTTGTTGCTTTGACACTCTGAAAAACAAAAGCAGAGTTCTGAAAAACAGCAAATGTACTACAAGTAACATTTGACAGACATACAAGCACCAACATGTACTGAAGCCCAAATTCTTCAACAACTGAGTCTCTTCAGCTTTACCACACTCATTGTGCTTTTATTACTTTCCACTCTGTAATTTTCTAACTGTGTTTAATCACTTACTAAATTATGTCAATACAGTCACAAGGAAATTAAAGGAAGTTAGATGAACATGATTGCTTCTACAGTATAATGGTATAATATACTGTTTTCCCAACAATCCAGTAATTCTTGTAAGACAACAAACAGACAAGCAGGATTATGAGAAAAAAGAAAAGGTGTTGCTGCTCTATGTACAAGCACTTCTGTGAAATAAAACAACAAGGTTGGCTGGACTCTTAACTAATTAATATTGTATTCCCTGTGTCATGTTTTCATGTTTAATCAGCATTTACCTTCATACAAATCTTATTATTGTCATTACACATATACAGAATGGATTACTGAACAGGCCTATCATGTACAGACTCAAAAACCCAAGAGTAAGAGAGTCCTGCTCCAGAGCCTGTGCTTGGAGTGATGGGTAATATTTTTTGTTGGCAAGTCATTTAAATGACCTCAAAGAGACACAAAAACAGTAAAGTCAAGTCATCAACATTTATATAGCACATTTAAAGCAGCAGCCATTAATTCAAATGTGCGAGTGTGTGTATGTGTGTGTTTGTCTAGTTTACATTTGTTTAATTTTTTCGTGTTTACAGTTGGAACAGTGTGTGGAAACGCCACCTTGTTGTAACAGGAAGAAACCACACTCAGAGAGGGTGGCTGGCCAGCCTGACTGCTTAAAGGAAGTAAGGGGAAGAAGCTGTAGAATCAGAAATACCTGAGAGACGTACAGTGAGAGAAAAAAATCCCAAACTAAGAGGAAGTGATGAGAAAAAGCAGCGTAAGATGGTGAGATGTAACTTGCATTAAAATGCCTCATAATGAAGTATTATCTCAATACACGAGTTCAACAAATAAAACACTATATTGCAGGTTCTAAACTTTTATTTGGCCTGAAGTTAAACAATGTATTTGTAAAATATTGTGCCTGTTTAGGCTTTATCCACTTCACTACTTGGCCACAGTGTGACAGTGGCCAAGTTCCTGCTGAGAGAGCTCACAGCCATCAGGAAACACTGCTGTCATGAAGGGCTTTATGTGATTTGAGACACTGTTTAGGTAGGTGGTGTTGAAGAAATGTACCCATAGCCCTACATGGTACATGTCAAAGTAACATCCACACGAATGCAGGTGGTTTCCCAGCAGAACACTGTCCAAAGAATCACACTGCCTCTGTCGGCTTCTCCCCTCCCCACAGTGCATCCTGCTGCCATGTCTTCCCTCTGATATATGACGTAGATGATCCAGGCCTCCACAATGTAAAAGAAAACATGATTTCTCACAATGTGCCATCTTTGTCCATTGCTCCATGGTCAGAGTTCTGATGCTCAATTGCATACTTTAGGAGCTTTCAGTGGTACAGAGAGAGAGAAAGAAAGAAAGAAAGAAAGAAAGAACGAAAGAGGGCAAGAATTAAACTAAAAGACAGAGGTTGGTGGCCAAGATGGCGTTTGTTGCAGGGCTCCAGACTGCGACCTTTTGAGTGTGCAAGTTGAAATTTCAAGTGGTCGCATTAATGCGAGTGCATGATGATCATTAAGCTGTATTAGCTGCCGTTTAGGGGACATCTGTAAATTATAGTGTCTATCAATAACAAAATGTTCAGCAAGTCATATGTTTTGCCTGTGACAAGGTGGGAGGTGCAACCAAATGAGAACATTTGTTGCACCGGTGCTACCAGTGAAAAAGTTAGTCTGGAGCCCTGCGTTGTTGGTAATAAGAACAGCTTGCATAAGAGAACATACCCTTCTGGATTCACACCAGACTGTGTTCACTTGAACTCTCAAGCAAGCTTTAGTGGCAACGCAACACAACATGAGACAGTACAAAAGCATAGCTCTTAACTGGATGTCACGTAGACTTTACAAAGTGCAAAAACAGGAAGACTACGCTCAAAAACTTATAGCATCTTTTGGATGGACAAGTCTGATAAGATTAGAAACATCAGTAATGTTCAGGGTCACAGAATGTTACGAGGCAGTAAATGGAGGCAATAAAGAAACTTGAACTTGATCAAAGGTCTGATCTGTGTATACTATGTCTTTATGGTCAGTAAAAAGTAGGACATCACATGGAGAATGTGCTGCAAACTGTAAAAGTGCTGCCAAGACAGCATGACATCAGACCAGTATAAGAGACAATCAGCTCCAGCTGACAGATCTTCAGAACCAATTCCAATGAATGGAGAGATGTTTGAGCCTCAGGAAACCTGATGTCAGGTAAGTCACAGCCTCATACTCGAACATGGCTTTGCTCTTTCACACAGCTGTGTTGTTGATCAACGGCATCAACAAAGACTTTGCGGTGGTTACTGATCTTTGTAATCACTTTACAAAAGTACAGTGAATGGTTGTTAAATCTGAATGGATTTAGAACCACAATTTTTTCGACACTGGCGCTACATACAAAATAAAAAAGGAATTTGTCTTTAGGTTTGTGAAGAAGAGCACAGAGGAACATCAGACTTCATTGACGATGGACAAAGAAGAAGACACCTCAGGTACGCAGACAAACACATTAATACTGTTAGTCAAATTTATGTATTTATGTCCAATTAAGTGTCAACGGTGAAAGCAAAGAATATAGATCTAATTCCATCCAGCATTTATTCAACCTAAACATGAACATGCACCCCAATGAGTTTACAGACAACTGAAAGCATTAGGTGTTTTGGATCAACCATCCAGCAAACAAATGACCATTTTGCGTTAGATTTAGACTTATTTTGATTTGTCAACATTGTTAGTTGAAAAATAATTACAAACTTAAACTAGAATTGGGTCATTCCACTTCAATTCACCAAATTTTAGAAAAGTGCAAGCCTGACTACTTATCTGTGCATATGCATGTAATTGAGTAAAACGTGACAAATCTTTGGTCACAGCTGTTATAGAGAGGGGTAGGGTCACATTGATTTTTGTATTGTTTTCTTCTCTCCTACCTGTGGAGCAATGTTTGTAGTACCATTACTTCAAAAAACTAATGTAGCTAGAGTCCTGAAATTTCGTAATGTCTTTAATGATACAGTCCTGTTATGATAGAATAATACAAACCAATTATATGATGGTGTAAAGGCACTCCTAACCCATCCATTATTTATACACCGCTTAATCCTCACTAGGGTCACGGGGGGGCTGGAGTCTATCCCAGCTGACTTAGGGTGAAGACAGGGGACACCCTGGACAGGTCACCAGTCTATCACAGGGNGAACCCGGAGAACCCGGAGAGAACCCACACTGCACGGGGAGAACATGCAAACTCCACGCAGAAAGATCCCGGTGCACAACCTTGCAGCCCGAAAAACCCCCCCAAAAAACAGAATTAAAAATGAATAGTTTCTGCTGTGGAACAAATTTAAAAGTAATAGTTTAAACTTAAGTTAGATTTTTGAGGGTAAGAGGCTTAACAGCCACACGGGAACTACTGTCTTGTCATGTAGTCCAGGGAATCTTCTTTCCTGTACATAGCTCATAGAAGCTTTAATAACTAAAAATCCTGAACTGGTGAACTTTCCACAATTAGAACGAGTGTCGATAGAATTGCACATACAGTAGGCAGACATAACTTTTATGGTTCAACAAGAAAACTGCTGTAACTCTTGGAGCACCCCTTCTTCTCAGTTGAATTGCTGATGAAGTATTGAGGTGTAGCGCATATCAGGTGAAACTGCAAGACTTGGCTTTTACAGCAATGGCAGTTTCTTCTCTGTGCGACTGTGTCGCAGAGAAAAAGTTGACATAAATATTTTTCCTTTGATATAAAAGGAAATAAAAAAAGTCTGTAACTTTTATTGTATGAAATAAAGGAAGATCTAGATAGCCTAGCAACGTAAACTCTTTCATAGCATAAAGAGTAAAATACTGAGATGTAGGTTTGTTTGTGTTTTAAAATTAAGATACAGAGCAGGAGCAGAGTTTTTACTGTAAAAGGAAAAATGTTGGTCCTATATTGAGAGATTGTCATTGTGTACAAGCAGACAATTGGTTTTTCTGTCTCAATGTACTAAATGCCCTTCAATGTGACAGATTTTTTCTTTAAAGTTTTGAATAGGGATTGAGTATGTCACGGGGGGGTCTGGGAACCCAGGTGCAGACACAGACAGGGCAGAAAGGCAGGGGCATTAAATGAAAGAGTTTATTAAATGACAGATTTAACAGGAACCAATGTAGAGGGGGAAAACTAAACTGAGGGGGAGAACCAGACTGAAACAGAAAAGGGGCAAAATTACAAAAACCTATGAAAAACTCTAAATTAGCACCAAAGGGGGGGAACCTAAGGAAAGTAATGTAAAAAACTAAAACTGGAACAATCAAACGGAGATACTCACAAAAACAGGGTAAACTGAAGGGGGCAGACAGGCTCAGGGAATTTGGGATCTGGTGAGGGTTGGAGAGAAGCTGGAACAAGGCTGGGGGGCAGGTACAGGCTGGCTCAGGGAAATCCAGGTGGAAGCAGGTTGGGGATCGGCAAAACGCCTATAAAGTCTTAATTTCTCATGAAACAGTAAATACTGTTAAGTGTTGGAGTCGTGCAGAAGGCTGTCATTGCGCTGTTTGTCCACTAGATGGAGCTCTGACTCCATTCAGTCTTTCAGTCCTCACCGCTGTCTTCTCAGTGGTACAGGAGGAAGCTGCAGCCAGGCAGCATTACAGAAGTGGGCTGAGCAGAGCTACTGACACATGAGCTCATCACCACGTTGTGACATTAACAATGACTCAACATGTTTCCTGTTTCACTTTAACTCTCTTTGCCATGTGTCATGACGACTGACAGTGCTTTGCTGCGTCAGTCATGGTTTTCATTTACGTTGCATTGCTAAAGTTGTGCTAACCTAGCTTAAGTGACTCCTTTTCTGCTTATGTTAGCAATAACATGGCTGTAGTTATCCCAACCTAGCATAACGTTAGCTAACAGCTGAAAAGCCAGTAACTGCAGAAATAACATAAGTGTACAAAATATTTGAGAGTACAGAATGACCGTTCATCACTCCATCAGCTGTGTGTTGAGGCACATTTAAGGAGGAGTGATGTGAACGCAGAGGGGAGAGGCTTTATTTAATGCAGACCTGATAAGTTAAAATGATGAACATGACTGTCTCTCCTTAGCAACTGTCATGATGTCATGTCACTCTAAGTTTTACTTTATCAGAAAATACTATAACGTGACACAGGCTGTAATAGCAACTCACTGTGTGTTGTTATGGAGTAACATTATGCTGCGTTCACACCAGATTTGAATTCATTGCGCGATTCGCATGTATTTGGATGCGTGTATGCTTTGAGTTTACTTGTGTCATTTGCGCGTTTCATGTGTTTAATGCAGCGAGAATTGTGTCATTTGCGCGAATGACTCACTGAATTTGCATCATTCATGCCACAATATTTGTGCAATTTGCACCACGGGACGTTTAATAATCATAATCGCGTCTTCACATTGACTTTACATGTAAATCATTCGTGCAAATGATTGTACTTGCATCTGGTGTGAACCAGAGATGGGGACTCAAGTTTGCGACTCGGACTTGAGTCGCACCTAAGTCGCAACAGAGAGACTTCAGACTTGACTTGGACTCATGCTCAAAAGACTTCAGACTCGACTCGGACTCATGTTTTGGGACTCGTGAACAATCATTATGTTTTCTTTTTTCCTTTCCTTTCCTTTTTTTTTTTTCTTTTTTGCGTATTAACATTGGAAAACTCTCAAATGTCTGACGAGCTTAAAACCCCTTACCATTCCTACGTCCCGCCGGTGGGACGTGACCACGTTTCAAAAACATTACAGCCATATGTGCTCGCTCCACAATCAAGTTTCCGACAATATACACATCAAATGAAAGCTCAGAGTCTCCTCTTTCCGATGATATAAACCTTTTTGACCTGCAGCAACCACAGCGTTGACACAAAGAGCTTTTTGTACAGAAAAGCAAAATGTTAAAATCCGACTTTTCTTACTTTTGAAGGCTCTCTGTGTAATGTACTTATTTGAAATATTTACACAGAGACATCGGAGACCTGCTGCTTACTTGAGATCGCATTTACTTTTCTGCCGCACCCCACAGTACGGGTAGCTGTTAGGGACACACATCCTGTGCGGCTTTCACGCACATACATACATTACACTCTGCAGCTCAAACATCAATCATTCCTCACCAGCTTGGTCTCATTCTGTCTGGACACATCCAGTGAACATAAGCCAGTAAATAGTTTGGTCCGTAACACATATTAGCTCCTTAAAGACACAAATTCTGCAGTAATGTCTTCCCAGCTTGAGAGCAGCTCAATACAGTTTCCTTTAAAGGAAATCATTCATTGTGTGTTTTCTTCATATTGCATTGCAGTACCGTTTAAAATGATCATATAACAAACAACTCATCAGTACTGATACTTATGCTAATAGATAAATGAGGGATAATGTAGCAAAGATGTTCATTTTGTCTTCAATGTACAAGTAGACTTAAGGATTTCTTTGTTATAGGACAATGGTATAAAGTTGTGAGCTGTACCTTGACATGTTTCGAGCTGATAAAGATACATCAGACACGTCAGATGACACTTCTGAAGAAGGCGACAGATAAGAACGCCGAAACATGTCAAGGTACAGCTCACAACTTTATACCATTGTCCTATTACAAAGAAATCCTTAAGTCTAAAGGAGGGATAACAATACAGTAGACGCTTTGAATTTCTTAGATATAGCTGTGCAGTATTCTTCGTAGACTGAATAGCAGCAGATGATAGAAAGCTCATTAAAACAAAAAGAGACATGAGAGATTTGTTTTTTAGAGACTTGAGGCTTGTGACCAAAGACTTGAGACTTGACCAAGTCTCACCCCACAAAGACTTGAGACTTGACTTGGACTTGTGACCAAAGACTTGAGACTTGACTTGGACTTGTGACCAAAGACTTGAGCCTTGACTTGGACTTGTGACCAAAGACTTGAGCCTTGACTTGGACTTGTGACCAAAGACTTGAGACTTGACTTGGACTTGTGACCAAAGACTTGAGACTTGACTTGGACTTGTGACCAAAGACTTGAGACTTGACTTGGACTTGCAAAAAAAGACTTGTGAACATCTCTGGTGTGAACCAGTGGTGACTGGTGAAAATTTTTGGTGGGGAGGGCGCAGTCTGCAAATGACCTTTTATTTTAAATCAGAAATTAGAATATGAGTAACATCAGGCACAACTATTTACAGGAATGCAATTTTTCTGCCTTTGGAGGATGTTCTAATCATAATCTAATTTAACATTATTAAGACTTACCAGAACTAAATTTCAAAACCATTCATTAAACTTTCATCAGTATGTATAGGATCTGACAAACTCAAAACACACAACATAAATAATTTTAAAAAACAAAACAAAAAAAACCACTATTCAGGCCTTCAGACTAACTCTTTCACTGGTAGCACCAGTACGACTCACTTTCTCATTTTGTTGCCTGGTCAAAGGCAAAACGTATGACTTGCTGAACATTTTCCTATCGATAGACGGTACGATTTATTGATGCTCTCTAAACGGCCCACGACCAAAAATGCCTTTAAAAATAACAAACTAGGACGTTCTCATGGTTAAACCCAGTTACATGTATTCTACATGCTTGTCTTTTCTATGAGTGGAAAAACAGTGAATACAGGTGTGCTCTGTTTTTCATGAGAAGACCTCATTTTTAAGTGCAAATACCACAGTATACCGAAGTTATAGAAGTTCTACTTTTCACCGCTGTGGTCCACACAGCAGCTTCCTGTGCCGGTAGCGGCGACACTAATACAGCTTCACGATCATCATGCTTATCAGTTCGCATTCTCAAAAAGATGGTCGCAAATGCAGTCTGGAGGTATTTTGAAAAAAAAAAAAAAGGCTCTACTCTCTTTCTGCTCAGCAAACATTTTGGTTGAAGTCACTCACCTCTGTGAGCAGCCTTTTCTCCATTGACAGCATGGCCAATGCATTAAGCTGTCACGACAGTAGCTGTCATTTGGTAGAAGAGCGACGGGAAAAGCTTGTGACGCTGTCAGATATGTATTTAAAGCACAGTCGTAAGAACGTCAAAGGACAGTTTTGATATCCAACCACAGAAGACAAAAACACAAACAAGGACTAAATTAATTGGCTTAAAGCAAAAGTGGACGAGTCCGGGATGCACTGAGCTGCATCCAATGAGAAAGTCTGCAGCTGCCAATCAAAGACCGGGCCAAGGTCACATGATCACGAAAAGTTTTTCGAGCTACATACACACTCATGTGGCTGGTGCCCCGCGTCCAGGAAGTGTAAAATTAGTAAACACGCAGTGAAAGCGAATTTTTAATCTGATAATAGTACAAATATTGTTAATATGGCAAAAGAATATTAAAGTTATTATTAATTTTATTATGATTTTGTTATAATTAATTCAAATGTAATTTTACATTTGAGAACTACTTTTTATCTGGTCATTAGTAGTGGGGTGGCGCCCCTGGCCCTGTATTGACCAGCCGCCACTGGTGTGAACACAGCATTAGTGTCGGACTATTTGTGACCATTATATAATTGAAATGCAACACTGTCAAAGATGACATGTTTTGACATCTGAGAGTGGCATCTCTGGTTTTTATTTTGGTTCATATGAGTCATGACTTCAAAGAAAATAATGGAGAAGAGAAAATGTGATTTAACGTTAAAGGGCATCAGAGGGCTGCATAAATAATGTTCTGCCAGTAACTTAACTCACTATGTTGCTTATATACAGCATACACCTATGGCCTAAATCTAAAGATAAATTCATCAGTACAACTGGTAGCTATATTCATGCGCCACAGAAAGAAAAATGCTCAATACCAATTTAAAATAAAATACCCCACATTGCAGACATATTTGTTCAGAAAACTTTTTAACTGATGCATATTACGTTTAAAGCATTGTTGCATGTTTTTATACTTGAAAATTCCTCTTTGTTGTAAAGACAAACAAATAGTAAAGGACAAAGTATTGTACAACAGTAACATTTTCTGCCTGCAATTCATATCTTAGTTATTGTAGGTGTTAAGGGACCAACAAAGAAGCTATTTTATTCATTATATATTTTTTGAGGGCTGCAATGTGGCTCGGTGGTTAGCACTGTCACCTTGCAGCAAGAAGGTCCCCAAATCGCATCCCAGTGAGGACACCCGGTATCTTTCTGCATGCATGTTCTCCCCCTGCAGCGTGCTCTTTGGGTTCTCCGGCTTCCTCCCACAGTCCAAAAACATGTTGAGGTTAATTGGTGATTCTAAATTGTCCGTAGGTGTGAATGTGAGTGTGCTTGGTTGTCTGTCTCTAAGTGNATATGACCTTTTATTTTAAATCAGAAATTAGAATATGAGTAACATCAGGCACAACTATTTACAGGTATGCAAAGTTTCTGCCCTTGGAGGATATTCTAATCATAATCTAATTTATCATTATTAAGACTTACCAGAACTAAATTTCAAACCCATTCATTAAACTTTCATCAATATTTACAGGATCTGTACAAACTCAAATCACACTACATAAATAATTAACAAAAACAAAAAAACAAAAACACTATTCAGAGCTCCAGACTAACTCTTTCACTGGTAGCACCAGTGCGACCCACTTTCTCATTTTGTTGCACCTCCCACCTGCTCAAAGGCAAAACATATGACTTGCTGAACATTTTCTTAGTGATAGACGCCACGATTTACTGATGCTCTCTAAACGCCCCACATAGCAGGCTGTGGTAGTTGCTGTTTGGTGGCTGTGGTGTGCTCTGACAGGTGTGTGAATGTCCGTAAGAACGTCAAAGGACAGTTTTGATAAAGCAAATACTGACAAAATTAATTGGCTTAAAGCAAAAGTGGACGGGTCAGGGATGCACCGAGCTGCGCCCAGTGATAAAGTCTGTAGCTGTCAGTCAAAGTTCGGGCCAAGGTCACATGGTCACGAGAAGTTTTTCGAGCTACATACACACTCATGTGGCCGGCGCACGCATCCAGGAAGTGTAAAATTAGTACACACGCAGTGAAAGCTAATTTTGAATCTGTTAATAGTACAAATATTGTTAATATGGCCAAAGAATATGAACGTTATTTTTAATTTTGTTATTATTTTGTTAGAATTAATTCAAATTTAATATTGTGTTTGAGAACTACTTTTTATCTGGTCATTGGTAGTGGGGTGGTGCCCCTGCGCCCCGTATTGATCAGCCAGCACTGGTGTGAACACAGCATTAGTGTCGGACTATTTGTGACCATTATATAATTGAAATACAACACAGTCAAAGATGACATGTTTTGACATCTGAGAAAGGCATCTCTGGTTTTTGCTTTGGTTCATATGAGTCATGACTTCAAAGAAACTAATGGAGAAGAGAAAACATGATTTAACCTTAAAGGGCATCAGAGGGCTGCATAAATAATGTTCTGCCAGTAACTCATCATGTTGCTTATATACAGCATACACCTATGGCCTAAATCTAAAGATAAATTCATCAGTACAACTGGTAGCTATATTCATGCTCCATAGAAAGAAAAATGCACAATACCAATTTGAAATAAAATATGCCACATTACAGACATGTTTGTTCAGAAAACTTTTTTTTTTAAAAAACTGATGCATATTATGTTTAAAGCATTGTTGCATGTTTTTGTACTTGAAAATTCCTCTCTTTTGTAAAGGTAAACAAACAGTAAAAGACAAAGTATTGTAAAACACTAAAATGTTCTGCCAGTAATTCATATCTTAGTTGTTGTAGGTGTTAAGGGACCAAAAAAGAAGCTATTTTATTTATTGCATATTTTTTGAGGACTGCAAGGTGGATCGGTGATTAGCACTGTCGCCTCACAGCTAGAAGGTCCCCAGATCGCGTCCCAGTGCATGTTCTCCAGAAGCAGCGTGGGTTCTCTCTGGGTTCTCCGGCTTCTTCCCACACAGTCCAAAAACATGTTGAGGTTAATTGGTGATTCTAAATTGTCAGTAGGTGTGAATGTGAGTGTGCTTGGTTGTCTGTCTCTCAGTGTAGTCCTGTGATAGACTGGTGACCTGTCCAGGGTGTCCCCTGCCTTCACCCTAACTCAGCTGGGACAGACTCCAGCCCCCCCGCGACCCCAGTGAGGATTAAGCGGTGTATAGATGGATATATTTTTTTAATTAATCAGTTATCGGAATTTTTTTCTGTCAATAACCTGAATTGGCATCGGCCTCAAAAAATCGATATTGGTCGGGCCCTCATATGTATGTGTGTCATATACACTATCATATATGTATGTATACAGTCATGGAAAAAAATATTAGACCACCCTTGTTGTCTTCCATTTCTTGTTCATTTTAATGCCTGATACCACTAAAAGTATATTATCTGAAGAATACAATGAACAGGACAAAAAATGCAGCTGATTACATAATACTTTGATATGCTTAAGCTTAATTGTATTCCCAGGGTATGTAAGAGGCCATTTCATGTCACAAGCAGCACTGCACATGCAAAGGCCTGGAGTGGTTTCCTGCTTACGTTCAAGCCATAGCACAACTCAGAAGTTGTCAGCTCTCACATAAAGTCTAAAACATAACAATTATGTGGCAGCCATCTTGACACTGCTGGAAATTGGCATGAGTGAGAGACAAACAGCAAAAAAAAAAACTGAAGATCTCCAAGACAGCCATTCATTACACCAAGAAAAAACAAGCCCAACACGGTGCTACCAAATTTCTAGCTGGTCGCGGCAGGAAACTTCTTTCTACCCCATAAGATGACCGTCCATTCATCCGTTCCTGTGTCAGGAATCATTGTCAGACCTCCATGGACCTTAAACATGAGTGGACACTGTCGAAAAATGGGACTTGTTCTGCAAGGACAGTTCGAAACCGACTTCTTGAAGCTGGTCTGAAGTCACACAGGGCACAGAAGAAGCCCTTCATCAACAAAAGGCCGAGGAAAGTCCAGTTACTCTTTGCTGGGGATCACAAGGATTGGACTGTTGATGATTGGGTTAAGGTTCTCTTCAGTGGTGAATCCAATTTTCAGTTGATTCCCACTCCAGCCAACGTACTGGTTAGGATGAAGCCTGGAGAAGCCTACAAACCAGACTGTCTTGCCCCTACAGTAAAACATGGGGGTGGATCAGTGACGATCTGGGGTTGTTTCAGTATGGGTGGAACAGGGCAAATGCAGTTGTGTGAAGGGTGAATGAACCAGGTCATGCATAAGGCTACTCTTGAACAGTCTTCTTCCATCAGCTGGAAAAGTCTTTCCTGCCTCCAATGGCTGGATTCTCCAACAAGACAATACCCCTTGCCACATGGCAAGGTCAGTTAAAGCTTAGATGGCGAACAAGAACATTGAAACCTTGCCTTGGCCTGCTCAATCACCAGATCTAAATCCAGTTGAAAACCTGTGGAAAATCATCAAACGCAAAATGGACCACTAATATACCTTTAGTGGTACCAGGCATTAAAATGAACAAGAAACAGAAGAAAACAAGGGTGGTTTAATATTTTTTTCCATGACTATATATTTATCATCTGAATACAACAATTCAGCATGAACAGATACACAAATAAGCAGATGTGAACTGAAGCTCCTTTGGTATTTTCATTTGTCTCCTTTAGAGCTGTTGAAGCTTCTTTCAAAACTCGAATTGGACAAATTTTATCCCAACAAGCTCCGTCTACAGTGGCTCTTCGAGATAAACAAAAGCAGCACGTCTGATGAAATTGTCAAATCAGTAGAGGAAATACCATGGTGCTTTCTCAGAAGACTGCTTAAAATCAATGCAGAATGCAGAAATGCTACACAATTCCCCAAAAGCAATGATGACGAGGAAGAAAACGATGATATATTTGAAATTGACCCATATACAGCATTTAATTCGGCATACAATGGAGTTCACCCTCTTGACCTCATCGTGGCGCTCTTCCTTTGTGCTGACAGCTCCTTGAAACAGGAAATAGCCCTCAAGATGTCCATGTGCCAGTTTTCTGTCCCACTGCTGTTGCCTCATGGCAATAAGAATCAGTGCAGCCTGATGCTTTGGGCTCTGAGAGACATCGTGAAAGAGTGGCGTCCACATGATCTGTCCCAATCAAGAGGTTTTGTTGAAGACTACATTGTCCAAGCAAAAATGCCATTTTATTCCTTTGTGAGGCTGAAAAACTGCAGCTTATCAAAGTCCCAGATTTTGAATCAGGTTCTCAGCCGTGGACAACAGAATCACAATATCTTCATACACAGAGAGATGAAAGGAGGAACACTTCAAAGAGAAATAGCCAATGGGTTGGTAGAAGTTTGCTGGTACCTTCCCCGTGGAAGAGAAAATCTGGACATATTTCCAGAGCCAGTCGCCTTCGCCAACTTACGAGGAGACATCTGTGAGTCACTCGCACAATTCAACTTTCTTTATCAAGTGTCAACTGCTACCTTTGTGTTTCTGGACAAAATTGAAGAAAATGAGCACAAGATTTTGGCTTCCCTTCAAGATACAACATCAAAACTCTTCTTGGTAGTTAATCGCAGAGATGATGGTGCCACAGAGGACATGATGTCAGTCAACGCAACAATGGAAACATTACATTTTCCAAGAAGCAATGTGAAAAACAAACGCACAGGAGTAAATACTGTTGATTTTTCAGAGAAACTATGTGAAGTCATCAAGACCTCATCAACATCTGCAACAACCATTGACAGTATGCTTGACAGAGCTGTTGAGCTTGGTCTTTCTGTCGATGAACGTTGCAGTGACGACCAAAAGGAGGCAGTCGAGAAGATGGTAAAGGACATTAAAGTGCAAAGTCACTGCAAGAAACAACAACTGCCTTTGCAGGGAGACAACTGGAAAAGGTTATCACAATTAGAAAAGGAGGAGTGTAGACTGAAGAATTCTGGTGACTCAGGACTGGAAGAGTATAAAGCTCAGCTGCAAGAGGAGCAAAAACAAATCAAAGAGAAGCAAAAGAAATACAAATTGTCTGAAGGAATGAAGACTTTTATTGATAACTCATCAACAAGTGACAAAGAAAAAAGAGATTTTTTTCTGAAGTGGATGAAACTCAAGCTTGATACAAAATCACGGAGCAAACTGTCTGCACTGCGCAACAAGTTCAAAGAGGCAAGCAAAGCAAAAGATGCAAAAGTCATGGCAGAGTTGGATCAAACTTTTTTGAATACTTCTTTAGGAACAGAGCATTACATGAGAGAGATGGGACTGATCTACGAGGTCTCTTTATACTCACAAGAAACTGTTGGCAAAATGTCTCATTTACCAGGTGTGGCTGCTGAAATGCTGTTGGATGGTTATCCTTTAGAGCTCTTGGATGGAGATGCTTCTAATGTCCCACAGAGATGGGTGACAGATGTGCTGATGGAGCTCCACAAGAAGGTTGGACAGAGGAGCAGATTGTTGGTACTAACTGTGTTGGGTGTTCAAAGTTCAGGAAAGTCAACACTCCTCAACACCATGTTTGGTGTGAAGTTTCCTGTCAGCAGTGGCAGATGCACAAGAGGAGCCTACATGGTCTTCCTTAGAGTTGGAGAAGATTTGAAAAGGGAGCTGAATTATGACTTTGTGGTTCTCATTGACACAGAGGGTCTAAAATCTCCTGATCTGGCACAACTAGAGGACAGTTATGAACATGACAACCAGCTGGCAACCTTTGTCATNATAATGGATGGATGGATATATTTTTTTTAATTATTCAGTTATCAGAATTTTTTTCTGCCAATAATCGGAATCGGCATCGGTCTCAAAAAATCAATATCGGTTGGGCCCTCATATGTATGTATGTCATATACACTATCATATATGTATATATACAGTCATGGAAAAAAGTACTAGACCACGCTTGTTGTCTTCCATTTCTTGTTCATTTTAATGTCTGGTACCACTAAAGGTATATTATCTGAAGAATACAATGAACAGGACAAAAAATGCAGCTGATTACATAATACATACATACATATATTACATAATATATGTCCTATTTGACATGCTTAAGCTTAATTGTATTCCTGGGGCATATAAGAGGCCATTTCATGTCATAAGCAGCACTGTACATGCAAAGGCCTAGAGTGGTTTCCTGCTTACATTCAAGCTGTAGCACAACTCAGAAGTTGTCAGCTCTCACATAGTGCCTAAAACATAAGAATTATGTGAAGCCACAAAGGCAGCATTTTGACACTGCTGGAAATTGGCATGAGTGAGAGACAGGTAGTGAAAAAACTGATGATCTCCAAGACAGCCGTTCATTACACCAAGAAAAAACAAGCCCAACATGGTACTACCAAATTTCTAGCTGGTCACAGCAGGAAACGTCTTTCTACCCCACGAGATGACCGTGCACTCATCTGTTTCTGTGTCAGGAATCGTTGTCAGACCTCCATGGACCTTAAACATGAGTGGACACTGTCGAGAATGTGACTTGTTCTGCAAGGACAGCTAGAAACCGACTTCTTGAAGCTGGTCTGAAGTCACACAGGGCACTGAAGAAGCCCTTCATCAACAAAAGGCAGAAGAAAGCCTGATTACTCTTTTATGGGGATCAAAACGATTGGACTGTTGATGATTGGGCTAAGGTTCTCTTCAGTGATGAATCCATTTTTCAGGTGATGCCCACTCAAGCCAACTTGCTGGTTAGGATGAACCCTGGAGAAGCCTACAAACCAGACTGTCTTGCCCCTACAGTAAAACACGGGGGTGGATCAGTGACGATCTGGACTTGTTTCAGTATGGGCGTAACAGGGCAAATGCAAGACAATGCCCCTTGCCACATGGTAGGGTCACTTAAAGACTGTATGGAGAACCACAACATTGGAAGCATGCCTTGCTCAATCACCAGATCTAAATCCAATTGAAAACCTGTGGAAAATCATCAAATGCAAAATGGACCACGAATATACCTATAGAGGTACCAGGCATTAAAATGAACAAGAAATTGAAGAAAACAACGATAGTTTAATAATTTTTTCCATGACTGTATATTTATCATCTGAATACAACAATTCAGCATGGACAGATACACTAAAAAGCAGATGTAAACTGAAGCTCCTTTGGTATTTTCTTTTGTCTCTTTTAGACCTGTTGAAGCTTCTTTCAAAACTCGGATTGGACAAATTTTATCCCAACAAGCTCCGTCTACAGAGTCTCTTAGAGATAAACAAAAGCAGCACGTCTGATGAAACTGTCAAATCAGTCGAGGAAATACCATGGTGCTTTCTCAGAAGACTGCTTAAAATCAATGCAGAATGCAGAAATGCTACACAATTGCCAAAAAGCAATGATGACCTGGAAGAAGACGATGATATATTTGAAATTGACCCATATACAGCAGATAATTCTGCATACAATGGAGTTCACCCTCTTGACCTCATCATGGCGCTCTTCCTTTGTGCTGACAGCTTCTTGAAACAGGAAATGGCCCTCAAGATGTCAATGTGCCAGTTTTCTGTCCCACTGCTGTTGCCTCATGGCAATAAGAATCAGTGCAGCCTGATGCTTTGGGCTCTGAGAGACATCGTGAAAGAGTGGCGTCCACATGATCTGTCCCAATCAAGAGGTTTTGTTGAAGACAACATTGTCCAAGCAAAAATGCCATTTTATTCCTTTGTGAGGCTGAAAAATTGCAGCTTATCAAAGTCCCAGATTTTGAATCAGGTTCTCAGCCGTGGACAGCAGAATCACAATATCTTCATACACAGAGAGATGAAAGGAGGAACACTTCACAGAGAAATAGCCAATGGATTGGCAGAAGTTTGCTGGTACCTTCCCTGTGGAAGAGAAAATCTGGACATATTTCCAGAGCCAGTCGCCTTCGCCAATTTACGAGGAGACATCTGTGAGTCACTCGCACAATTCAACTTTCTTTATCAAGTATCAACTGCTACCTTTGTGTTTCTGGACAAAATTGAAGAAAATGAGCACAAGATTTTGACTTCTCTTCAAGATACAACATCAAAACTCTTCTTGGTAGTTAATCGCAGAGATGATGGTGCCAGAGAGGACATGATGTCTATCAAGACAACAGTGGAAACATTACATTTGCCAAAAAGCAATGTGACAGTAAAACACACAAGAGTGAATACTGCAGATTTTTCAGAGAAACTATGTGAAGCCATCAAGACCTCATCAACATCTGCAACAACCATTGACAGTATGCTTGAAAAAGCAACTGAATTTGGACTTTCTGTAGATGAATGTAGCAGTGACGACCAAAAGAAGGCAGCTGAGAAGATGGTAAAGGACATTAAAGTGAACAGTCACTACAAGAAACAACAACTTCTTTTGCAGGAAGACAACTGGAAAAGGTTATCACAATTAGAAAAGGAGGAGTGTAGACTGAAGAATTCTGGTGACTCAGGACTGGAAGAGTATAAAGCTCAGCTGCAAGAGGAGCAAAAACAAATCAAAGAGGAGCAAAAGAAATACAAATTGTCTGAAGGAATGAAGACTTTTATTGATAACTTATCTACAAGTGACAAAGAAAAAAGAGATTTTTTCCTAAAGTGGATGAAACTCAAGCTTGATACACAATCACGGAGCAGACTGCCTGCACTGCGTAACAAGTTCAAAGAGGCAAGCAAGGCAAAAGATGCAAAAGTCATGGCAGAGTTGGATCAAACTTTTTTGAATGCTTCTTTAGGAATAGAGCATTACATGAGAGAGATGGGACTGATCTACGAGGTTTCCTTGCACTCACAAGAAAGTGCTGATAAAATGTCTCATCTACCAGGTGTGGCTGCTGAAATGCTGTTGGATGGTTATCCTTTAGAGCTCTTGGATGGAGATGCTTCTAATATCCCACAGAGATGGGTGACAGATGTGCTGATGGAGCTCCACAAGAAGGTTGGAGAGAGCAGCAGATTGTTGGTACTGACTGTGTTGGGTGTTCAAAGTTCAGGGAAGTCAACACTCCTCAACACCATGTTTGGTGTGCAGTTTCCTGTCAGCAGTGGCAGATGCACAAGAGGAGCCTACATGGTCTTCCTTAGAGTTGGAGAAGATTTGAAAAGGGAGCTGAATTATGACTTTGTGGTTCTCATTGACACAGAGGGTCTAAAATCTCCTGATCTGGCACAACTAGAGGACAGTTATGAACATGACAACCAGCTGGCAACCTTTGTCATCGGCTTGAGTGATGTAACCATCATCAACATCGCAATGGAGAACGCAAATGAAATGAAAGATGTCTTGCAAATCACAGCTCATGCATTCTTGAGAATAAGGCAAATTGGGAAAAAGCCAGTTTGTCATTTTGTTCACCAAAATGTTGCAGGAGTCTCAGCTCATTCCAAGTGCATGACAGAAAGACAACATCTCTTGGACCAACTCAATGAAATGACTCAAATTGCAGCTGAAATGGAAAGACAGCCTTCTTTCAAAGCATTCACAGATGTGCTGGACTATGACATAGAAAAAAACAACTGGAACATCCCAGGACTCTGGCATGGAATCCCTCCAATGGCACCGGTGAACACAGGTTACAGTGAAGCTGTGGCAGATTTCAAGAAAAATCTTTTGGAGACAATGAAAAGTGACAGAAGCAATGAAACCACACAGATCCCAGAGTTTCTAGAGTGGATGAAAAGTCTCTGGAAGGCATTGAAGTACGAGAACTTCATCTTTAGTTTCAGAAACACTCTTGTGGCTCATGCCTACGACAACCTCTGCAAACATTTCAGTCAATGGGAATGGGAGTTCAGAAAAGATATTCTGTCCTGGGAGACAGAAGCAGAGACAGAAATCAAAAATGCTGACATCGAATCTCAACTGGGAACTTGGTCTGAACTGGTGGAATTCAAAAAATCTGACGTGTCCAGAAAAATTCAAAATGGACAAAAAATAATGACAAAAAAACTGCGCGAGTACTACCAAAACAAAGACAGACACGTAAATCTGATAGAAAAGTACAAAACTGACTTCATCAAAAGAATCAATAGTATTGCGAAGGAAACTCAACAATCTGTGGCAACAAACCTAGATTGCATCCTTGAGTTAAAAACAAGTGCAAAAAAAGCTCAGAACATACAGAGACAATACAGAGATGTCATTGAAGAGAAGGTCATGAAGCTCCTGAGTGACTGCAAAGACACCACACCGTCTGATGAACAACTGACAGATGTGTTTGAAGACATGTGGGCTAAAGCCACTGCAAATATCTCTGGCCTGAAAGAGCGAGATATCACAAGATGTGTAGAGACCGAGTTGAGAAAAAGTTTCTCAAACCGGAATGTCAATGATGAATTACAGGGCATTGACCTAAAGGAAGTTGGGACGGGTCCATTTAAAACCCACAGAGGCCATGTCAACAAAATGCATCTACACCAAATGGTAAAACAGTGGTGGACAGGAGATTTGCAGAACTTTACAGACAATGTCATTGAGTCCTGCACTCGGTTCATACATGATAAAACAAATACAGGTGGAGATTACCATGAGTCTTTCACAAGGGATCTTCTGGAGAAAATCAATGAATTCCTTCAGCAAAGTTACAAGCAATACAAAACAAACACAAAGTATGAGATTGACTTGAAACTTCATATTTGTGGCATTGCCACAAGGGAGTTCCTGAAAATGCACAGAAAATATCTGTCAGATAACGATCCCAAAACTCAGCTGCAGAAATACAAGACTCAGTACTTGTCAGACTTCCTTGATTTGTACAAAGAGAGAGACGACTGTCAGCGCAAAGCAACAGATTTTGCCAGACTTTGCATCAAACCTGCTGTGGAAGACTACATCAACAGATCTCTGGGAATAGANAACCAGCTGGCAACCTTTGTCATTGGCTTGAGTGATGTAACCATCATCAACATCGCAATGGAGAACGCAAATGAAATGAAAGATGTCTTGCAAATCACAGCTCATGCATTCTTGAGAATGAAGCAAATTGGGAAAAAGCCAGTTTGTCATTTTGTTTACCAAAATGTTGCAGGAGTCTCAGCTGATTCCAAGTGCATGACAGAAAGACAACATCTCTTGGACCAACTCAATGAAATGACTCAAATTGCAGCTGAAATGGAAAGACAGCCTTCTTTCAAAGCATTCACAGATGTGCTGGACTATGACATAGAAAAAAACAACTGGAACATCCCAGGACTCTGGCATGGAACCCCTCCAATGGCACCGGTGAACACAGATTACAGTGAAGCTGTGGCAGATTTCAAGAAAAATCTTTTGGAGTCAATGAAAAGTGACAGAAGCAATGAAACCACACAGATCCCAGAGTTTCTAGAGTGGATGAAAAGTCTCTGGAAGGCAGTGAAGTACGAGAACTTCATCTTTAGTTTCAGAAACACTCTTGTGGCTCATGCCTACGACAACCTCTGCAAACATTTCAGTCAATGGGAATGGGAGTTCAGAAAAGAGATTCTGTCCTGGCAGGGAGAAGCAGAGACAGAAATCAAAAATGCTGACAATGAATCTCAACTGGGAACTTGGTCTGAACTGGTGGAATCCAAAAAATCTGAAGTGTCCAGCAAAATTCAAAATGGACAAAAAATAATGACAAAAAAACTGCACGAGTACTACCAAAACAAAGACAGACACGTAAATCTGATAGAAAAGTACAAAACTGACTTCATCAAAAGTATCGATAGTCTTGCGAAGGAAACTCAACGATCTGTGGCAACAAAACTAGATTGCATCCTTGAGCTAAAAATAAGTTCAGAAAAAGCTCAGGACATACAGAGACAATACAGAGGTGTCATTGAAGAGAAGGTCATGAAGCTCCTGAGTGAATGCAAAGATGACAAACTGTCTGATGAAAAGCTGACAGATGAGTTCGAAGATATGTGGGCTAAAGCCACTGCAAATATCTCTGGCCTGAAAGAGCGAGATATCACAAGATGTGTACTGATGCAATTGAGGAAAAGTTTCTCAAACCGAAATGTCAATGAGGAATTACAGGGCATTGACCTAAAGGAAGCTGGGAGGGATCGATTTGAAACCCACAGAGGCCATGTCCAGAAAATGTATTTCAACCAAATGGTAAAACACTGGCGGACAGGAGATTTGCAGAGCTTTACAGACAATGTCATTGAGTCCTGCACACGGTTTATACATGATAAAGCAAATACAGATGGAGATTACCATGACTCTTTCACAATGGATCTTCTGGAGAAAATCAATGAATTCCTTCAGCAAAGTGACAAGCAACACAAAACAAACACAAAGTATGAGATTGAACTGAAACTTCATATTTGTGGCATTGCCACAAGGGAGTTCCTGAAAATGCACAGAAAATATCTGTCAGATAACGATCCCAACACTCAGCTGCAGAAGTACAAGACTCAGTACTTGTCAGACTTTCTTGACTTGTACAAAGCGAGAGACGACTGTCAGCTCAAAGCAACAGATTTTGCCAGATTTTGCATCAAACCTGCTGTGGAAGACTACATCAACAGATCTCTGGGAATAGACATTGTGGAAGAAATGTTGTCAAGCAGCCATTCAGTACAGTACAGTTCCCGCTCCTTCTTCCAGTACAACATTCAGAAAGAGTTACTGCATAAAGAAGACTTCAAGAGTTTTGTCAAGTACATCTGTAACTATGAAAATTATGTGAAGGACTGGATATATCAGCACATTCAGCAGAAAATGTCTGAAGACAAGAGTTTGTACAAACTGAAGAACAAGAATCTACAGATCATTGTTAAAAAAGTAACAGAAGCCCTTGAACAAGCCTCAAAAGGAGAGAATGGTGTTCTGCTGCCAGATAACACAGAAAGCATCAAAGAGCTCATCAGCAACATGCGCAAATATCTGATTAAAGACATCTCACTTTCAGTGGAGGCAGAACAAACCATCCTGTTTCAAATCAAAAGCACATGTCATCCATTCATCAAAAGTCTCAAGAATTCAATACAAGACTTGAGAGAACAGCTTCAGGAGGAATTCTCAAACCCTGATGATATCATCGAGACCCTTGCCAAACTTCCAATCAAACCACAAGATGAGCTTTTTAAACGAGTGTTTGGTTGTGGACAACGATGTCCATTTTGTAAAGTTCCCTGTGAGGCTGGAGGCAAAGAACACAAGCAGCATCATGCAGCTTTGCATTGGCCACAAGGTCTGGGTGGATACTGCTATGAAGACAGTGGTAAACTGATGGAAACACTGTGTACAACTGATGTGCACAGTGAACGAAATTTTCAAAACGCAGATACTAAATGGGAGTCCAAACCTTTCAAACAGTACACTAAATACTATCCAGACTGGCACATTCCTCCAGATCCCACCATAGAAGCATCTGACTACTGGAAGTATGTCCTGGTACAGTACAATGACAAATTTGCTGAAGAATATAAAGCAAAGCCAGCTGATGTTCCAAAGGCCTGGAGGAGCATCACAAAGGAACAAGCTCTGAAAGGCTTAAAAGAAGCATTCAACATGGTGTGAATGAACCAGAACAAACATCTTCAGACAAAACAGCGTTTAAACTTACAAGACTTTTACTGTACAGCTGGACAGTTGATAAAAATCTGAGAATATGTTTTGTATCTCAAACTTTATTATTTTCTTCATATTGTTCTATTTTCTGTTTTGATGATTGTTGTTTTTGAAAGTTTCTTTTTTGTTTATTGTACATAACAACAAGTGGTGAAGACAATGATGCTGATGATGTTGATGGTCATGTTTACTTATTGGCCATGTGAGACAGAGACTGTCCTTTATGCCACTATTTTAGGATATCACTTTTTTCATTTTATTATTAATATTTACATGTAAAACATGTTTATATTGTATTTTTTTGACAAATCACAATCAGTCAATCAATCCAGCCAATAGGAAATGTGTATGCTGACGAAACAGACTTTGTTTCTCATTGTCTCATGTTTATATATGATCTAAATGATCATTTTCTGTTTAATGATTACAATTTAATTCTCCTTTTATCAAGGTGATATACATATATACACAGAATATGCGACACATGAATGTTCTAATGTCACTATTTTTTAAGTGTTTCTACAGTTTTATTTCTGATAAGTGCAATCAAAACATTTTTATATCATAATCTGTGTTGTTTTGTTGCTCATGTTTGTAATGTGTTGTCTAAACAAGCCAACAATGAGAAAAGCTGTGGCTCCTGATGTTTTCAGACAACACCTGATAAAAAGGTTGAAAATCTGGTAAATATGTTTTTTTTTTCTCTTTTTTTTTGTGCCTTTTTTCAACATATGTCGAGACTATGTGAGATAGACATTTTCTGATGTTTCACTATTTCTTTCAAATCCTTCTTCGGTTTTATTGCTTCAAGAGAAAAAAACCCAAAACAAAGTAAATGAAAAACTGTGTATGTTGATGTACCAGGCTTTGTTGCTCATGTTGAACAAGTATTGTCTAAACAAGCCAAAGACAAAATATATGTTGACATTTCATTTATGATTTATTGTTATTTTACTATCTAATTTCTTCACAGTTTTTTTCATCCAAAATTGTATTTCTTTTTTTGTTGATATGCATATACACAGTTCATTTGAGACAGACATTTTCTGATATGTCACTATTTTTTTTAAATATTTCTACAGTTTTATTTCTACTAAGTACATGCAAAACATTTTTCAACTATGATGTATATTTGATCAAAGTCAGTGAATAAGAAATGTGTATGTTGATGTAACAGACTCTGTTCCACATGTAGATTATGTGTTGTGTCAATAAGCCAACAGCATGGAAATCTGGCATGTGATGTTTTCAGACAATAATTTACAATTTTACAGTTTCATTTGGCAGATACTTTATCCAAAGCAATGTATATCTGAGAGTAGATTCATACACCAATGGCGACAGAGCTGCCATGCTGTCTGCCATTGGGAACAACTTCAGGTTCAGTGTCTTGCCCAAGGACACGTCCACTGTGGAGGGACGGGGGACCGAACCACCGACCGTCTGATCAGAGGAGAACCACTCTACCACCACAGCTGCCCAATAACCTACAAAGAAGTTGAAAATACAATGTACTTCTCATGTAATTTTTTGATAACTTCTATTATTACATTTTTTCCTCTTATTTTCAAGTTGACATACCAATACAGGCCAAGTGACACACATGTTTTCTGATATGGCATCATTATTTTTTTATTTTTACAGTTTTATTATAGGTGCATGCAAAACATTTCTACATTAAGATATGTACTCGATAAAAAAAATCTATATATCTGGGAATGAGAAATGTGTACATGTCAATGTAACAGACTTTGCTCCATGTTTATTATGTGTTGTCTATACAAGCCAAAAGCAAGAAAAACTGTGGCATCGGATTTTTTTGAGACAACCTATTGATTTTTGTTCTCTATTCTTTTTTTCAAGATTAACAGTACAGCAATGTGTATATTTTTGGGGAATTGATTATAAATATACAGTGATCATGTGTGAGAAAAATCTAATAAATGTATTGCATGAGAAATCAATGCTTAAAGTGTCTTTAATCAGTATTTTCATCACAAGATATCAAATGACAATGTGAAAATGTAAAAAGTGTCTTTTGTAGTGATGGACAGATTGAGACAGTTTGTGAACACTGTGCAGCATTTAGCAAACAGAGATACTTAGTGAGAATAAGTTAAACTGTGCTTACATTCAGCAGGCAAACATGAACATGACTCCAGATCAGAGTTTATTTTGCTCTGTGACTGCTGAAAGTGTAAATAAACAACTGTTTACATACTGATATAAAAGGTGAAAGTATGTCAGTAGCACTGTTGCCTCGCAGCAAGAAGGTTGCCAGTTCCGTCCCGGTGGGGGCACCGGGATCTTTCTGCGTGGAGTTTGCATGTTCTCTCCGTGCAGTGTGGGTTCTCTCTGGGTTCTCCGGCTTCCTCCC
>NW_007578119.1:351505-356775 GCF_000690725.1 Stegastes partitus | reverse complement strand
GTGAAATCCCCCCAGTTTGACCAAATTTCCTTAAACTTAGACTGAAGTAGTTTTGGGTGGACCCCTTTAAACTGGCAAAGTTTCATTGAAATCGGTGAGATGGCATGTGCCACCCCCGCCTGGTCCTGGATGCACTCTTAAGCAGTGCATAGATAATGGATGGAAGTATGTCAGTGGTTAGAGATTGTTTCTGCTGCCCCCAGATGGACAAAATAGTTGTTGCAGGTGTACTGTATAGCTACCACAGAGACAATTTAAAAGTTTGGCCACAAATTAGAACTTTAAAACACTATTGGACGTGTCAGATTTGGTAAGTTTAGTGTAAAAATACATTTTCCCACAAATGCAATATTTTTCATTCTTCAATCAAAACTGTTTCAATACTGTCAACAGTGTTGTCACTCTTTTACAGCTGTCACTTCTTTTATTTCCACTGTGCACTGCATTATGAGCTAACAGCGTCTATTAACACAAGTATCCATTGTTAGAACTCGACTGAGTCACACAGTACTGAGGGAGCATGTTTCCATCCAAACATCCTCTTCAACGATCTAAGTTCTAATGTAACTACACCTGATGTTAACTTGTTCACTCTTACAGTTGAGGAAAACAACTTCACTGCTGTCATCGATGATTTACACTCAAGTCCATCCAAACTAAAAACTCACTGCAGTTTCAACGGACCTGAAATAAATTCTACACGATCATAATCTCAAGTTTTTATTAAAATGAATTACAAAACATCTTTACTTATCCAAATATCAGTACAGAGGAAACACCACTCTGGATCAACAATACAATTCAACAACACCACAAGCTCTAAACAACAAAAGCTGAACATGGAGTTGGGTTTGTTTGAATGCAGGGGAACAAACGTTGCATGTACAGACTGAATGTTCTGTAAGATGCTGCCATCCAGTGGTTCCACAGCAAAACAGCGTTCATGTCAAACGTCCCCTGATTCTAAATCACATAGTTGTTTTTGCCTTTCAGTTGCAGCTGCCCTTACAAAGCATGTACTGTTGCATGCAGTGGGATACAACTGGGACACACTACTCGGTCATAATATCGCTTACGGTTTGACCATCATGCTCACAGATTATTCACAGTCTACAGTGTGAAATCTGCTGTCTGCATTGATTACTGCAAATCACACAAGATGTAGTCGGACATCCTGGTATCTTCAGCATATCGCATTTGACACACTCTATGTTGGGGACATATTAAATCTTTTTCTGGTGTACTGTATAGTATGATAGTATGGTTATTGGAAAAGAACCACAATGTGAACATCTGCTTTCATATTATTTGAACACTGACAGATGCATGCATCAATTTCTTGCTTTTCTGCATCCTATTATGGTTGAGATGTCAAAGGGAAACACAGAGTTAAGTCACGAATTAAATGTGATGGAATATTAAACTAATATTATCCCAGTGTAAGTATGACGGGGTTTCAGGTAAGTCCCCAGGAAAGAAGTGAAACTTAAGTCCAGCTGTGAGAATGTTTGGCACAAACATTGCACCTCTGTTGTCACTTATAACACAGCAAATGCATTCTTCAGAAGTCATGAGAAAGAAATGTCCAGTAAATGAAGATTAGAGCAGAAACACTGTAGGAATAAACTAAATTACTGGACAAATGCACCATAATGCTCATCTTTTTACTGTAAATACTGCAATACATTTCTCAGTAATAAAGTGTAAAGATAAATTACAATAGTGTCATGTTAGTAATGTTTCATCATTGAAGCAAACGTTCATTCTTACCACTGGTGGCCACAGACAGGAGTCAGTGTTTGAAAGCTTTCATTTCAGCTTGTTTGAAATAAACAACAAAATTGCTGTTGTCTGTATTTGCTCTATTTTGCTGTTGCACCAAAGATTTCCTGTTTTTTTTTTTGTTCTGCTTAAAAAAAATTACATTAATATACAAACTTTACCCTCAGCGATGTTTTGAGGAAAAAGCATTTTCTCATGAACCACTTTTGTTTGTGACATTTCACAACCAGGTTTCTGATCAAGACATCATTGCTGTTTGCTTTATCGCTTTCCTGTGTTGTCCTTGTACAAACTCAGACTATAAACAGAAAACCTGTTGTTTCCTGTTGTATTAAATACTTTCACTTTTGATCCTGTCAGTATAAACACCAGAGCCGACGTCTCCAGCCACAGACTCTCCTGCTGCCTGGTGTCTGATAAGTTTCACTGAAGCTCTACATGCAGTAAACATTTCACTGTTCTGTGAGTTTCTGTCCAAATATATTTTAATTAGCTCCTGTTGACAAATAATTTTATGTTGCAATTGCACATAATTATCTCCAGTCAGTTACAAACTGGGATGCTTTATTGGATTTGACTGGTTACAACTGATACACAAAGAATCACCACATTGTTTTCGTTCTGTGAAAATAAGAATTTTTTTTTTCTCGGTTTTTGAAGCACTGGAGAGTTGGAGGAAAAGTCATGCCATGCCTACATGAAGCACAAAGGACAAGAGCAGGTACATTCACACTTAGCATACTAATACACAAACAAACAAATGTAATCTTAATAAAGTTTATTTTATTTGTTATTAGAAAACTTTAAAAAAAAAATGTGGGACTCTTTAACAGGGCTGCAAGGTGGCGCAGTTGGTAGCACTGTTGCCTCGCAGCAAGAAGGTTGCCGGTTCGCGTCCCGGTGGGGGCACCGGAATCTTTCTCTGTGGAGTTTACATGCTCTCCCCGTGCAGCGTGGGTTCTCTCCGGGTTCTCCAGCTTTCTCCCAAAAACATGTTGAGGTTAATTGGTGATTCTAAATTGTCCGTAGGTGTGAATGTGAGTGTGCTTGGTTGTCTGTCTCTAAGTGTAGCCCNAAGGCTTAAAAGAAGCATTCAACATGGTGTGAATGAACCAGAACAAAAATCTTCAGACAAAACAGCGTTTAAACTTACAAGATTTTTACTGTACAATTGGAAAGTTGATAAAAATCTGGGGATATGTTTTGTATCTCAGACTTAATTTTTTTCTTCATATTGTTCTATTTTCTTTTTTGATGATTGTTGTTTTTGAATGTTTTTCTTTTTTGTTTCATAAATAACAGCAAATGGTGAAGACAATGATGCTGATGCTGTTGATGGTCATGTTTACTTATTGGCCATGTGAGACAGAGACTGTCCTTTATGCCACTATTTTAGGATATCACTTTTTTTTATTTTATTATTAATATTTACATGTCAAACATGTTTATATTGAGTTTATTTGATTAAACGCAATCAGTCAATCAATCCAGCCAATAGGAAATATGTATGCTGATGTAACAGACTTTGTTTCTCATTTCTCATGTTTATATTTGATCTAAATGATCTTTTTCTGTTGAATGATTATAATTTTATTTTTCTTTTATCACAGTGATATACATATATACACAGAATCTGTGATAGACATTTTCTAATGCCACTATTTTTGAAGTGTTTCTTCAGTTGTATATCATAATCTGTGTTGTTTTGTTGCTCATGTTTATAATGTGTTGTCTAAACAAGCCAACATTGAGAAAAGCTGTGGCTTCTGATGTTTTCAGACAAAACCTGACAAAAAGGTTGAAAAACTGGTAAATATGTATTTTCTTTACTTTTATGGATTTCTTTTATTTATTTTTTTGCCTTTTTTCAAGTTGATATACATATGCACAGGCCATGTGAGATAGACATTTTCTAATATGTCACTATTTCTTTTAAATATTTCTTCAGCTTTATTGCTAAGAGAGAAAACAAAAACAAAGTACATAAAAACTGTGGATGTTGATGTACCAGGCTTTGTTGCTCATGTTGAATAAGTATTGTCTAAACAAGCCAAAGACAAAATATATGTTGGTGTTTCATTTATGATTTATTGTTATTTACTATGTAATTTATTTACAGTTTTATTCATCAAAATTCTATTTTTTTTTTACTTGATATGAATATACACAGTCCATTTGAGACAGACATTTTCTGATATGTCACTATTTTTAAAATATTTCTACAGTTGTATTTCTACTAAGTACATGCAAAACATTTTTCAACTATGATGTATATTTGATCAAAGTCAGTGAATAAGAAATGTGTATGTTGATGTAACAGACTCTGTTCCACATGTAGATTATGTGTTGTGTCAATAAGCCAACAGCATGGAAATCTGGCATGTGATGTTTTCAGACAATAATTTACAATTTTACAGTTTCATTTGGCAGATACTTTATCCAAAGCAATGTATATCTGAGAGTAGATTCATACACCAATGGCGACAGAGCTGCCATGCTGTCTGCCATTGGGAACAACTTCAGGTTCAGTGTCTTGCCCAAGGACACGTCCACTGTGGAGGGACGGGGGACCGAACCACCGACCGTCTGATCAGAGGAGAACCACTCTACCACCACAGCTGCCCAATAACCTACAAAGAAGTTGAAAATACAATGTACTTCTCATGTAATTTTTTGATAACTTCTATTATTACATTTTTTCCTCTTATTTTCAAGTTGACATACCAATACAGGCCAAGTGACACACATGTTTTCTGATATGGCATCATTATTTTTTTATTTTTACAGTTTTATTATAGGTGCATGCAAAACATTTCTACATTAAGATATGTACTCGATAAAAAAAATCTATATATCTGGGAATGAGAAATGTGTACATGTCAATGTAACAGACTTTGCTCCATGTTTATTATGTGTTGTCTATACAAGCCAAAAGCAAGAAAAACTGTGGCATCGGATTTTTTTGAGACAACCTATTGATTTTTGTTCTCTATTCTTTTTTTCAAGATTAACAGTACAGCAATGTGTATATTTTTGGGGAATTGATTATAAATATACAGTGATCATGTGTGAGAAAAATCTAATAAATGTATTGCATGAGAAATCAATGCTTAAAGTGTCTTTAATCAGTATTTTCATCACAAGATATCAAATGACAATGTGAAAATGTAAAAAGTGTCTTTTGTAGTGATGGACAGATTGAGACAGTTTGTGAACACTGTGCAGCATTTAGCAAACAGAGATACTTAGTGAGAATAAGTTAAACTGTGCTTACATTCAGCAGGCAAACATGAACATGACTCCAGATCAGAGTTTATTTTGCTCTGTGACTGCTGAAAGTGTAAATAAACAACTGTTTACATACTGATATAAAAGGTGAAAGTATGTCAGTAGCACTGTTGCCTCGCAGCAAGAAGGTTGCCAGTTCCGTCCCGGTGGGGGCACCGGGATCTTTCTGCGTGGAGTTTGCATGTTCTCTCCGTGCAGTG
>NW_007578119.1:341629-345080 GCF_000690725.1 Stegastes partitus | reverse complement strand
ATGGATGGACTCTTTAAACACATCTTTGGCAGCAGTCACAGCTTCCAGCTTCTTGGGAAAGTCTCTGCAGATTTAAAATACCTGGATTTGGCCAGTTTATCTCATTTGTCCCAACAGTCCTCTCAGGGTCATCAGGTTTGATGGAAAGCTCAGATCAGAGAATCTATTTCTTTGTGCTTTTAAGAGTCCTTTAAATGCAACCTGACAAAACATCCATCTTACCAATCTATAATGAAGTCGTTATTGATGGAGAGCTGCTGAGATGGTCCATCCCTGCAGAGGACCTCCAAAGCTTTGTTACAGGGACTGTTGGGTTCTTGGTCTCCTCCCTGAACAAGGCCTGACTTCTTTGGTGACTCAGCTCAGCTGAACAGCCATCTGTATGAAGAGTCCTGGTGGTCAAAAAACAATTTCATTTCACAGCTATTAAAGCCACTGTGCACCTGGATGGTTCACGGATTTAGAAATGGTTCCATTCCTTGTCCTGATCCATACCTCACAGCAAAGTATACTTTTGTAAATGAGGGTTAAGATTTTCAATAGACTGGAAAGACAAAAAACCCATTCATGCTGTATGAATTAGGCTTTTGCTGCATATTCTAAATTATTGTATTAAAAAGAAGAAATTCTCACATGAAAAATTAGGAAAAATCCCCCAATGCTACTGTAAATAAGACATTCTAGTTTTAGATTTTCAAAAAATTTGCAAAAAGTTGTTTGTTTCCACTTTATCACTGTGGGTTATTGAGTGTATAGATTAATGGGAAAGTGTTGATTCAATACATTTTTAAAATCAAATACACAGGACTGTGCAGTGTGAATGTAGTAGGGATCTAAATACTTTCTGTCACTCATGTAAATAGAACAGAAACCTCTGTATCATTAATCGTGACTGGAGAAGCCAGCCTCTTTAGTTTTACTGTCTTAACTCACTGCATCACATTTGCATTCAGACTTTGCTGATATTCAGTGAAACTCCACCTTTTCCTCTACATGTACAATGTTTTCTGTAGTTGTGTATGTGCCACAAATTACACTTTATTTTATTGTTGATTTTTGAACTTCATGAATTCAAAAGTAATGATGCATTAGCATTTCATTATCACATTTATTATAATTAATTACCTACAAAGAGTTTGTTTATATGTGCTTTACACTGAAATTCCAGATACAGGGGTTCTGTGAAACTAAGATGTATTTTTATTGTCTTTAGGTTTTCAAGTTAAGGGAAAAGTTGGATCGCCTCTACAATGAACACAGACCAACAAGCGGGTGCAGGTACATTCCAACACAGACTGCTTATATCAGCTCAGTCATCATCCTATACTACTGGCCTGGTAGTTCATGAGTTGTTTTAAACATTGTCATGAGAAACCAACTGCAAAGCACTAAAGGTGTCCTCTGGAGGTTCCAGTTCTCCTGAGCATATGTGCCCCTATTTATGCTTTAAAGTCAAAAAAACATTCAGACATATACATACAACAGATTTTCCAAGGAAAGAAACAAATAAACTCAGGGAAATAATTTAGGAATAGGAGAAGGTCAAAAAGTCTCTTGAAGGGTTGAAGTGCCTCCATTTCCACTTGAAGAAAAATGTGTATTGACCTAACATTGCAAAACATTTATTCATTGTTGTACTACATTGCAATAATTGCTGGAGGTAAGATACAGTTATGACTCGATAATCCTACACTAAATGTGAAACCTGGCACTTCTACTCTTAGTAAATGCTCCGACGGGGTGAAAGTGGCCAGAACACACAGGCAGTACTTGCTGCTGATGCCAGTTTAGGATAGCAGCTACAGTTCTGTTTCCACCATTGGTGGTGCCACCGCCACCATCCGTGTTTACTTCTGTAAACACTGAGCACGCATGCTAGACACTTTTGGGTCATATGAAGTTCACACAGCAGATCACATACAAGTCACATTGAATTGGAAATGTGAACCAACTCGCAAAAAAAATTGGATTTTCCAAAAAAATCTGAATTGAGCATTAAGTCCTGCAGTCTGAACGTAGCCAATCTGTCGGATTGTTTAGTCAGATAATACGCCGTTATCCTTATTTGTGACGTAAAATGTCATGTCGAAGTCGGAATCCAAGGCTGTCGGTATGTTAAGGATATTTTTAATCTGTTCCGTTCGTTTTTCCTGAAAACCTGTCGGATAGCAGGGTTTTGGATTGTTAAGGGTCAGATTATCGAGTCACAACTGTACTGGCAATGTTACTAGCTCCTTTTTTGTCTACAGTCAAAAAAAGGCCCATATGTCTAATTCACTGAAAAACTATTAACAATGGCGAAAGAAAAAAATGATTTAATGCAAGAGGGGACCTTTAATGAAGACTTTGATCATTTGCATTTAGTGACGAAAACAATAATTGATGAGAAAACCGTCTTCATGAGCATGCTTTGTATTTTGATAGACAATATGCAGAGGCTAGTATTACACATCCTCTTTTGTTGTGGTTTTTTCCTCTATTTTTGGGGCATCACTGACATAAAACCAACAACGCTGTGTATCTTATTGTCAGGGGCATTATATTACGTACAAGCATTACAATACATTTTATGCATAAAAACAAACTTTCACGCCACAACAATCACTGCAGAGCATTGTAAGGCAACAAAGAAGTAATCCAGTTGTGCAGACACTTTGGAAACAGGAAATGATCACATCTCTTTTTCCTCCTATGATTTCTTTTTAATGACTGAAAGGGTTCTGTTCACCCAAACTACAAAACAAAAATACTATGTTGTTAAATACTTGTAGTAATCTCTAGAAATTCAAAGTGTTTCCATTTGATTTGTGTAGAGATACTGAGACATCTGACCAACACCTTTGCTTTCAAACCACTACAGTGTGGTCAATGCAAATTCATTTGCAACTTGTACAGGGATGAACTGGGAAAACTCACAGTGGACACTGGAACTATATTCCACAGAAGTGAACAATTATATTTATTTGATGGATGTAAATCACAAGATTATACAAAAAGATTTTAAACTAAATGTGGATACGACAAGGCTACTTTGAGAAAAAATAAAATATGGCCACCAAAATGTTCATTGAATATCAAACATACAGCATGAAGAGATGCACTAAAAAGTAGTTGTAAACTGAAGCTCCTTTGGTATTTTCATTTGTCTCCTTTAGACCTGTTGAAGCTTCTTTCAAAACTCGGACTGGAGAAATTTTATCCCAACAAGCTCCGTCTACAGAGTCTCTTAGAGATAAACAAAAGCAGCACGTCTGATGAAACTGTCGAATCAGTCGAGGAAATACCATGGTGCTTTCTCAGAAGACTACTTAAAATCAATGCAGAATGCAGAAATGCTACACAATTGCCAAAAAGCAATGATGACCTGGAAGAAGACGATGATATATTTGAAATTGACCCATATACAGCAGATAATTCTGCATACAATGGAGTTCACCCTCTTGACCTCATC